>NC_044191.1:37319800-37321699 GCF_900880675.1 Sparus aurata | reverse complement strand
TCCTGCTGTCGACAGGAAGACTTAAAAATAGAGCCGTCAATCAGAGAGCGAGTCCGGCACCGCTGGGACTCAAACCGCCGCTCAGGAGGATTAATTATAGTCATTTACCAAAATCAACACTTTGAAACGTCAGAGAGCTGTTTTCAATCATGGAGCGGCAGGACGCAGACACTCTGAAGTCAACTGAGATATTTTAACATGAAGGAGGGGAAGTTAACGTCCTAAACTGTGATAACTGCTGAGAGATCAGAGAGACGCTGACAGAGACATCACAGAGACACACTGCCTGCCTGTCTGTCTGCCTGCCTGCCTGTCTGCCTGCCTGCCTGCCTGTCTGCCTGCCTGCCTGTCTGTCTGCCTGCCTGTCTGTCTGTCTGCCTGCCTGTCTCTTGGTTCAGGTGCTGTTGTGCATCATCTCTATGCGTCGTGATGATGAGTGATGGAAGAAGTATTCAGTCCTCTCCGTCAGTCTGGCAGCTTCTGTCCCTGTGAGTCTGCTGATGCTGAATGTTTGTGGTAAACTGAAGGATGAAGAGTTCTAGAATGAGATTAATAACAGCTGTGAAAACTCCTCGAACACTTTAAACCAACGTTGTTGGACGTTAATAAATAATAACTGTGACGTCTGTCACAAATGTTTCAGGATTATTTTTAAAATATATCTTTGTTGTTTCACAGGTGAGAACACCTGAACTCTGAGACGACAAGAGAATCTGAAGAGGAGGAGAGCCTGAGGCGACACACACACACACACACACACCACACACACACACACACACACACACACACACACACACACACACACACTCCTGATCAATAACTGATCAGGATCAATAAGTGATGTGATGATCATTGTTACAGGAGAAAGACAACCAATCAGACTAGGACTCTCTAACAAAGAGACGACTGGAAACTCAAAGTTTTAATATTTTTACAACATTTTGACAAAATGACGGAGGAAAAGTTTACAGAAGGACGACTTCCTGTCCCCCGAGTGTTCAGGTGAGTCCAGGTGAGTCCAGGTGAGTCCTTCTATCAGTGTGCTGTCAGTCGGCTCTCCAGAGTCTCAAACACAGAGCGAGGATCCTGATCAGCATCAATATGAACTGCATCTGTATACACTGACTGCACACACACACACACACACACAGTGAGGATGATGAGGAAACTGAGCATCTGTTGGGGACTATTTTCAGCAGTGGATTAATCTACATTAGGTTATCTGGTAAGTGTTTGTGGCAGCAGGATGGAGTGTGTGTGTGTGTGTGTGTGTGTGTGTGTGTGTGTGTGTGTGTATATGTACCTGCAGCGCTGCAATGTGTGTCCTGTATTGACTTAGTGTGTGTGTCAGAGTGTGTGTGCTGTCCTCAGGTCTGGTCTTCAGTCTGTTCTGGACCTCAGAGCTCGGAGCCGGTCGGGTCACAAGGTGGAACCTGCAGGTAAGTGACATCATCACAGGAGGGAGTGACCTCATCAGAGGAGGGAGTGACATCATCACAGGAGGAAACATTCTTCATGTCAGTGTGACGATCAGCTGGTGTAAGTGGTGACTGACCTCTGTCCACTGACCGGGTCAGTAGCTCTTAGACTGATCCGCTCCACACACACATCGTCAGTCAGCTCCAACAGGAACACTCTGAGGTCACCACAGGTCGCCACAGGTCACCACAGGTCACCACAGGTCGCCACAGGTCACCGCAGGTCACCACAGGTCAGCACAGGTCGCCACAGGTCACCACAGGTCGCCACAGGTCACCACAGGTCGCCACAGGTCGCCACAGGTCGCCACAGGTCGCCACAGGTCAGCCACAGGTCGCCACAGGTCAGCCACAGGTCGCCACAGGTCGCCACAGGTCGCCACAGGTCGCCACAGGTCACCACAGGTCGCCACAGGTCGCC
>NC_044191.1:37299800-37314800 GCF_900880675.1 Sparus aurata | reverse complement strand
TAATGAAGTCAATTATCAAACAGCCTGAAGACGACACAGTGAGAACATCAGGACAGAAGAAGTGTGAAACCCAGCGCATCACTGTGTGACAAATAATGGAATATTTACTAATCTGTGTGTGTGTGTGTGTGTGTGTGTGTGTGTGTGTGTGTGTGTATCAGTATTGATCACACAGTGATCTGCAGAGAGGACAGATGTAGAACTTGCTGTAAACTGTGTTTTTTTGTGTTAACCGTTTAAAAGCTGTGACAGAGCGGGACGTCAGCTCATGTTCATTAAACTCGTCTCCTGAGTGAACTCATTATAACGTGTGTGTGTGTGTGTGTGTGTGTGTGTGTGTGTGTGTGTGTGTGTGTGTGTGAGCTGACAGCAGCTGACAGTCACATCACGTCTCAATAAAACAAGGCTGCTTAATTCACGCTGCACAGTTAATCCCCCAGTGCTGCCTGCCAGGCTGAATGAAAACGACTGACGGCACCACACACACACACGCATGCATGCACACACACACACACACACATGCATGCACACACACACACACACACACACGCACATGCACACGCACACATGCATGCACACACACACACACACACACACACACACACACACACACACACACACACACACACACACACACACTGGGTGAGCTGCTGCCTGATTGGCTGTTCACAGATGATCAGCTGTTGTCTGTCAGATATTGATTATTCTGTCAACACTGTACTACATGTCTCATATATAATGGAGGTGTATGGGGACAATATGAGTATCAGTCACAGATCAATACATCATTGACATGCTAACAATAAACATTAGCTAATGTGCTGTTTAACATTAGCTAATAATCTGTTGGTGTTGTGTATGTTATCTTGTTATCCTGAGCAGGAAGTAGCAGGATTTAAATATTTTAAATATTTGATAGAAATGTTTGTGCACCAGTTCTCCTCCTCCTCTGTGTGAAAGTCTCAGAGGCAGTGAGGGGTCAGATTTCACCCCGGCGCTGATCCGCCTCCAGAGGTAGAATCAGAGGTGAACAGAACCAGTGTGAAGGGATAAACCGGCGTGGCGTATAGAGGGCGTGTCGGACTGACAGGTCCTTCACTCGACTACATACAGAGAAATGTCTCACAAAGCAACGTTACAGGACCAAACATCAGTAACTGTAACTGTCTCTGGACACTGATGAGGAAAACAATACTGCAGATATACGTGGAGAAGAGTCTGTCTGAACAACAGCCTCCGTCCTGCAGTGACAGTCACACAGGTCCAGGTTACTGATGGTGATGATGTCATGATGTCATTCAGAGTGAAAAACGGAACGTTGTCACTTTCAGGATGTTTGGTGTGTCAGGATCTCCATCACTGCACATTCTAACAGCATCCATGTGATTATAAACTGTCAGCAGGTTCATGTTCAGACTGACAGGAGGACACCTGGGAGACATGTTGGAAACACACCACGTCATCATCATGACGTCATCATGACATCATCACACCGTCACGCCTCTTTAGGATCGAAGCGCCGGCTTTCTGTGTGAATCACAGCGGTGGAGCTGCTCGGTTCTGTGAGAGAATCGTAGAACCATCACTGCTGTGGAGATGATGCAGCCAGTCTGAGGGGAAAGTGCTGCTGATATACTTACAGTAACATCAGTGTCAGCTACCAGCAGCTAGTTTGTATTTTCAGCTGTACACATTCTTTAATGCGACTCAATCCTCTGCTGAATGAGAGAGACCCTGCTGCAGAAGCTTTTGTCTAACAGGCGTCTTACTGAACATAATTGAGACAGCAGACAGACAGGCAGACAGGCAGACAGACAGACAGACAGACAGACAGTCAGACAGACAGACAGGCAGGCAGGCAGACAGACAGACAGACAGGCAGGCAGTCAGACAGACAGACAGACAGGCAGGCAGACAGACAGACAGACAGTCAGAGAGAGTGTTTCATGTGACAAGAGGAGGTGGGGTCCTGATGGGAGCTGTCAATCATCCTCCTGTCCTCCATTCACACAGATAGACAGAACATAAAGACATCACACACACACAAAGTCCCTGGTGTGCGTGTGTGACGAGTTTAGCCTGCAGCCAAAAACAGCCATTAACAGATGAAAGTAGCTGCTGATCACACAACACACAACACACACACACACACACACACACACACACACACACACTAAACACTGATGCTAAATGCTAAACGTTGAAGCTAAACGTTGCAGGCTGAAAGAAGAAGCTGTTTGTAGAGTTTAGACGAAAAGACAAAGAAGCTGAAAGCTGGTTTACTGCTGATCACACACACACACACACACACACACACACACACACACACACACACACTGGCTGGCTAAAGATAAGTGCCGGACAGGATTTCTTGTATCTCAACTTTCAGGAGTTTACTGAAGACAAATCTTTCAGGTTTGATGGAACAAACTGTCCAATCACAGCAGCCAATGTGATGCTGATTGAAACTGGTGTGAACGCAGACAACACAGGCAGCCATGTTGTGTCGGCTTCACCTGAACCTGTTTGTGTTTCATACAACCAGCCATCAACTAACAGAAACAGTCACATAAGAACATGAACATAGATAGATAGATATACTTTATTGATCTCAAGCTGGGAAATGATGGAAAGTTCACTAGAACTTCCTACAGACACTCAGTGAACTTCACCGGTTACCACAAGAACCACTGCAGCCTCCTCAGTGACCTCCTCAACCAGAACTAGAAACACCTAGAGAACCCCTAGAACCAGTTAGATTGTCTACATAATGCACAGATGGATGGCAAAGAACAGTAACAGCAGCACACACGGTGTGTTAGTGAGGTTCCACCTGCAGAACAGCTGCACTTCTCCTCCACACGTGAAATAAACCACATTCATCAAAATATGTTTCTTTTTCAATGGTGGTGTCGATCACGACAAAGTCTACTGTAGGCGTCCAACAACTAAAGAATAGAGATGCACCGATCGATCGGCAACCGATCGCAATCGGCTGATAATGCCCCTATCGGTTTTGATCGGAGTTCTCAAAATAGATCAAATCAGGCCGATCAGATGACGTTTAAGTATAAAGACATTTACTGCATGCAGGGAGGGAATTTCATGGCCGCCGTTGCCCCGCGCCACAGTGTCCTCTGTGCCCCTGGCCCGGACAGCGTAGCGAGCTTGCCTTTAATTACAGCCACCTGAGTGCACAGTAGTCACTCACAGTAACTTCAGTGAGTCCGCGGTTCGTGCAGGTGGAGTCTCATCATCATGATGATCTCACGTGAAAGCCTCTCAAACAGCAGCAGCGTCTCAAAACAGAAGAAGGAAACTTACAGCACAGCGAGCGAGCTCAGCCGGTTTGACATGATACGTAACTGACTTATGTGGGAGGATTTAGTCCGGTAAAGTTGGAAATATATTCACAGATTCGAACTTCCCGGATCAATAACTCATAAGTGAAACCTTGTTAAAACACAACTGACGGCTCTTTCCTACCGTAGTGAGGAAGACAACGAGCTACAACCGTATGTTAATCTAAACGAGCGTCTGGACATTAACTCTGGTCTGTATGGTCAGCCAGCTGTGAGACGAGGGCGCAGGGACCGTCTACAAAGTGCAACACTGAAAAGAGAAACTACAAAATATTCAATAACTTAACTATTATTCAGAGTGTAGTATCACCAAAATCACTCCACACATCAGTGGTCTCCTGCTGGTTATCCTACAGATTTTTTGTTTGGAAAAAATGTGCTTTGCCATAATTTTGGGGAATTTCTATTTGGGAGAAATATTCAATAACACTAATATTCAGTGAGGTGTCACAAAACCCACCTCACCCTAACCCTACTTAACAAAAACTACTTTCTAATGTAACTTTAACTTGATTTTGGTATTAAAAAATGTGTTAATACATAATCCATGTCTTATTATAAATTAGGATGTTATGGTATCAGTCTGAAAGGTAAATCAACACATTTTACTCAGTGGCCTTTGTGCCCTGTCATGTGGCCTTGGTGCCCCTGAAATGATGAAATTCCCTCCCTGACTGCATTCCCACTAGTAATCTACAGTTACTCTGTGTAAGCTGAGTCCAAGTTGTCTCTAAGAGTCTCTAGAGTGTGAAATGTTGCACATTGCCTCAGCCTGCAATAAAACGGTGGTCAATTCATGAAACTTTCTCATCTCCTCATTTTTATACTTAATAATTCAACGTCAATGTTGTGTAAGAAGAATCATTAATTAAATATATGAAAGTTACACAAGACAACAATATAGAAGAATTTATGGATGTGACGCTGTGATCGGTGATCAGCAATATCGGGATCGGCAGATACTGCTTTCAGTGATCGGTGATCGGCCCCAAAAATCCTGATCGGTGCATCTCTACTAAAGAACAACTAAAAATTCAGAGCCAACCTCTAGAACCTCCTCAGTGACGACTCAAACCACCTGAAGGGCAGCAAGAACCAAGTACAGGACCAGTTATGCTACCTCAGTGACTGGAGGAACAACCACGGTGACCACTGGAACCTCACTGAGGAGCAACACAATGTCCTCAATTACCACTAGAACCTCCAAAACAACAGCTAGAACCTCCTTGGTTAGCACTAGAACCTCCTTGGTTAGCACTAGAACCTCCTTGGTTAGCACTAGAACCTCCTTGGTTAGCACTAGAACCTCCTTGGTTAGCACTAGAACCTCCTTGGTTAGCACTAGAACCTCCTTGGTTAGCACTAGAACCTCCTTGGTTAGCACTAGAACCTCCTTGGTTAGCACTAGAACCTCCTGAGGGAGCACTGGAACTTCTTTGACAACAGCTGAAACCTCGGAGCGCACTAGAAGCCCCGAGGTGAGCTCAGACCACCTCTAGAACCTCCTCAGATGGTGAGCGTCTGAATGTGTTGATGTGAGCGAGGGCAGAGCGTCACTCTCACACATTAGTGCAGCAGTGAGCTTTGCTTTGTGTTGTTGTTGTTGTTGTGAGTGTTGCTGACAGCAGCTTCACATTCTTTAATTCTCTTAAACTGAAGAACGCAGCGCTCGCTGTCCTGATGAACGCTGACAGGAAACAGGACGTGATGCTAATGAGGAGCAGCAGAGAGGACGAGCCCGAGTGAAAACAACACGCGTGATGTGACAGCAGCGCCGCCGTTTGATCAGCTGATCTCTGGGGAAACACGCCAACACGCTGCTCGGCCTGCTGGGAATCAAGGGACAACACAGCAGCGACCAGAGTGCTAATTATTATCATCAGAGCAGCACATCAGAGACAGAGACCATCAGAGACCATCAGAGACCATCAGACAGACAGACAGACAGGCAGACAGGCAGACAGGCAGACAGACAGACAGACAGACAGGCAGGTGATCAGGTGTCTTACAGCTCAGTCTGACAGCGACTCTGGACTCTGAGGGTTTAACACAGAGACACTTCTCAGAGTCGTCCTCCAGGAGACGGGACACAGTTCACCGGTCCGTCTGAACACGTGGGATTAATATGAAGCCTCCAGATTATTAGATTAGACAGCAGTGACCGGTGTGTGTGTGTGTGTGTGTGTGTGTGTGTGTGTGTCTCACCCTGTTGAAGCAGTCGATCTGGTTCAGTCTCTGTTGGATCAGTCGGACCAGCAGCTCAGCAGGAAGCTCCTGAACACACACAGTTATAGATCAGAACCAGAACAAGTAGAGCTGCAGCTGCTCCTCCAGCACTGCATTAACAAACATTCTGATAACTGATCAATGATCAATCAATCACTGGGAGCCTCTCTGCTCGCTCTGTCAGCTGGTTACATGTGAACACTCTGAGACATTTAGAGACCAAACAAGCGATGATCAGCAGATTCATCAACTGTGAAAATAATTGTTGGAAACATCCAAATATAAACTATGGATCAACAGATGACTAACAGTGGACACAGTACCTGCTCTGTGTACTGTGTCTGAGCGCTCAGCTCTGATTGGTCGTTCAGTAAACTGTGTGTGGTCACATGGACCGCTCTCAGCTCGGAGCTCAGCTTCTTGGCCTGCAGGAGGACGACAAACCACAGAAGAAGAAGTGATACAGTGAGCAGCAGTGGAATGTAACTTATTACAGTTACTATGCAATACTAAGTACTGTGCTGAGGTACAACTTTGCTTCCTTGATGTATCATTTCATGCTCCTGTCCTCTGCTCCACCACGTCTACTGCTACATCACCCTGACAGCTTCAGTTACTGGATGCTCTGCAGATTACATGTTTCCTCCACTTCCTGTCCAGTGAAATCCATTAACTGTGTCTCCAGATGTCCTGTATTCCTTCTTCAGCAACATCAACTCTTTAAAGAAACTCATAATATAATCCAGACACATTCAGGGTGAATCTGCTGTGCACGCGGGAAGTCAGACGTCTGCTTTCATCGCCTGTGGCTCAGTGTAACTAAACTTTTACTTGTAGAGACACAACAACAGAGGAAGAGTCCAATAAACTCATGTCTGATTGTCCCTGACTGAACGACACTTCCTCCTTTACTCTGATGTGGGTCAGGCTCTTCTTGGTTGGTGCCGTTCACACTGAGAAATCTAACTTTAACACACCTGGTCGTCCTGACGAGTGATGATACTCACAACTGTGTGTTTCCCAACGGCAGGAGGACCGAGCAGCACCACTCTGGGAACTGAAGGACAGACAGACGGACATTATTATTACTTCTCTTCCTGTGTATACTCGACTTTCTATAGTCTACCTATTTCCCCTCAATGAATCTTATTTTTTATTGTCATTCTGTTCTGCACTTTTATTATTACTGTTTTTTCTTCTGTTACTGTAATTATGATCTCTGACACTTATCTTACTTCATCATATCTACAGTTCATCATCTCACAGTCCAACAGCTTCACCACACTGTGGCTCTGTGGACTCACAGCTCCATCTAGTGGCGGCACTGATGATCAGCGCTCAGCAGTATTTCAGATGGACGGATGCAGTCGGACACTTCACATGATCATAAAGAGAGTAAACAGCGGTTGAGCCGCTTCACACAGAGAAACATCTACGCTCATCCTCATCGAAGGCTTCAGGAGATTTTCACAGTAAGAGCTGTGACGGCTCACACCTCCTAGTTTCCTGTGGTGCTCTGCAGGAGTCATGGTGGTCATCAGACAAATGGTTTGCACCTGAGGAGGGGAGGAGCCAGACACCTGGAGGAGCAGCTCGCCCAGAGTGTGCTGTCCACCTCATACCACCGCTTACACTCACACACACACACACACTCACTACTGACCGCACACACATCCTCACTCTTCTGCTTAAATATCTTATTAGTTAAATAAATCCCTTTAATTGTGAACTCCTGTGTGTGTGAACTCCTTATTTTGTTCCAAGCCTGAGCCACGTTTGTAACAGAGCTGAGACTCATCTGGATTCATGATGACAAAATGAAATACAGTGTTTTCTTCTTCACTACCCTGATACACGACTCCAGGAGTCTCAGTCCGACAGTGTGATGGGAGCTCAGGTGTGTCTCGGTTATTATGGGATGTAAATCAGGTGTTCAGGTGGGCTGACTCACTGTCGAAGGTGCTCCTCTGCAGCAGACTGATCAGGTAAGTGATCGGATCTTCAGGCTGATCGATCACC
Source organism: Sparus aurata (assembly GCF_900880675.1). Lineage (NCBI taxonomy): Eukaryota > Metazoa > Chordata > Actinopteri > Spariformes > Sparidae > Sparus > Sparus aurata. Next base: position 37,307,193 of record NC_044191.1, on the reverse strand, counting down.
AGCCTGGACAACATGCTCTGAAACACACAGAGATTCAGAAACACAAAGAGTTCATCCGTCCCCAATCACACCAGCAACATCTAATATGGGACACGTCAAAAACACAGACAACAAACCAACAGAGGTCACTGAAGGACCAAGATAAAATAATAATAATAATAATAATAATAATACATTTTATTTAAATGCGCCTCTCTGGGCACTTGAGGAACACCGTACAATACATATATAAAAAGAAATAGTGAGAAGAAAGACAAAAGAAAAGAAAGACAATGTGGACAATTAAGTGGGGAATGCAATTCTGAAAAGGTGAGTTTTAGTCTTGATTTGAAGAGAGAGTCCAGGGATCCGTTGCACAAAAGGAGGATTACGACATCCAGGATCAGTGACTGAGCTGAGCTCAATGAATCCAGAACAAGAGCGTCCAGGCTTAATAATTGGTTGCACAAAGACCAAGCCAGGATGAGCTGACACGGATTCATCAGGCCAGGTGAAACCAATCCTGGGTAAGTGCGCGCTCACGGCTCCCCCCCCCCACCCCCCGAAATATAAAAGAGGACAATTAGAAAAATTGGACCTTTGAAATAAAAAAACTTGAGCGGGAGGTGAGTTATGCCTTCAGTGCACACTGTATGCTGACTGTAACACAAATGTATTAATCATTATTCTCTTTCCTCCCCAGCTCCAAGAAGATGACACATCTTAAATAAAAAATAAAAGGTCAATCCTCGTAAAGTCAAGTGAGCCAATAGCCTATATGAAGGCCCAAAACGGTGTGTTCCTTTCTGCTCTGACAATGTGAGTGAGGGACCAATATGTGTTCAATGATTTTAGTTAATTGCATGCTTTGAATTTCAGTTAAATATGTTTCTGTTAAATGTGTTTTTTGTTTTTTTAAAATCTAATTCAAATTGATTTGGCTTCTTTGATGTTTGTGCTGTATACTGTGTAAGCTTGCAGGGAGGCTACTGCATCCACTCATTTGTCTGTTCATTTGATGTGTATGGATTTGTCCTGCATTTATTTCAGTGTGCAGACATGCGGGGTGTATTATTATATACAGACCTTTGAATGTGTATTTATCCTTGTGTTGTATAATATGCTTTGATTCTGTGCTTTCCATCTTGTAGAGTCACTGTGTGACTTCAGTTCTGAAAGGAGCTGATGGTTTACCTGTTTTACTTTGTCCTTATTCGATAAAGGAACATAATGTTACACTTTGATGTGTATTTATATTATATGGGATGTGTATTTTATACGACGGAGTATTCGGGCCACACTGAGGAAGAAAGAAAAAGTCATACATTTATGAGACTGGTTCTTTCTGCGGAAAAAAAAAGTTGCATTTTCTTGCATATTCTTTTTAAAGTCCTGATACTTATGACAATGTGATGCTGATGTTCCAAAAGATGAAGTATCTCCTTGTTTGTGAAACCTATACTGAAGTACAATTCCACGAAATGCTCCACAGCCCTCATTTTAACACCTCTCCTCCTCTAAAACAACAGGGTTACAATATTATGACTTTATTCTCGAAGTCTGTGAATTTTTTTTTCTTTCTCTGTGGCCCTAATATTCCATCATTTTACATATAGCCTTATAGTCTATGGGAAACTGTAAATTATCTAATGATAGCCACATCATCTAAAATCCTAATTTATCCAAAATGATTGAAATTAATGATCACAAACATTTAAATAATGACAGTGGGTCTAGTTATATGTGATAACAATGTGTAGTGGGCAGTGGAATAACTATTGGTTTCCATGTGTGGTGACTGCTGACTGAGATAAGGGATGAGATTAAATAGATCCTGGCTGTTGGCCTGGCTGTTGGCCTGGCTGTTAGCCTGGCTGTTGGCCTGGCTGTTGGCCTGGCTGTTGGCCTGGCTGTTGGCCTGGCTGTTAGCCTGGCTGTTAGCCTGGCTGTTGGCCTGGCTGTTGCCCTGGCTGTTGCCCTGGCTGTTGCCCTGGCTGTTGCCCTGGCTGTTGCCCTGGCTGTTAGCCTGGCTGTTGGCCTGGCTGTTAGTCTGGCTGTTGCCCTGGCTGTTGCCCTGGCTGTTGCCCTGGCTGTTGCCCTGGCTGTTAGCCTGGCTGTTAGTCTGGCTGTTGCCCTGGCCGTTGCCCTGGCTGTTAGCCTGGCTGTTAGCCTGGCTGTTGGCCTGGCTGTTAGCCTGGTCTGGAGCAGGCTAGCTCCACTGAATAAATCTCCATGGTAACTTATACCATAACATATCCTACTGCCCCCTATCCCGCTTTTGTGCAACCGGATCACGGATAAGTTGAGTCAGGATGACCAAGACATCCCGGCTTAATCCCTTATCCTAGTGTTGTGCAACAGGCCCCTGGTTCCTGATGTCCGGTGGCAGTGAGCTCCAGAGTCGGGGGGCAGAGTGGCTGAAAGCTCCCCGTGGTGACGAGGTGGGTGGAGGGACAGAGAGGTGGACAGAGGAGGCAGATCTGAGGGAACGGGAAGGGGTGGCAATGTGGAGGAGATCGGACAGGTAAGGAGGGGAAAGGTTATGGAGGGCGTTGAACGTAAACGGGAGGATTTTTGAAGTCTATGCGGAGTTTGACTGGGAGCCAGTGGAGTTGCTGCATAACAGGGGTAATGTGGTGAATGGAGGGGTTCTGGTGATGATCCGAGCTGCAGAGTTCTGAACCAGCTGAAGTTTATGGAGGTATTTGTGAGGTAGACCAAAGAGAAGGGAGTTACAGTAATCAATGCAGGAGGTGACAAGGCTGTGTACAAGAACGGCAGTGGAGTGGGGAGAGAGGGAGGGGCGGAGGCGGGTGATGTTGTGTAGATGGAAATATGCAGACCGGATGATGTTATTGATATGCGATTGGAAAGATGATGTGCTGTCATAATAATAATAATAATAATAATAATATAATAATGATGATAATAATAATTAGACATTGAAACATCTGTAATGATGCCAAAGCAACCTGGCGGCAGAAGGTGGTGTAGCTCCTTTAATACCTGCACCAGGTGGAGGATGTTGTGTTTGTCAGCGTAGACAGAGATCTGAGGAGGGATCCTCAGAGGCTTCACCGTCTCATCCATCAGGACCAGGAGCAGGAGGAGGGCAGGGAGAGGGTTGTTTTTGTCCTGAGGACCATGAATGCATCACAGTTAGCTTCAGACAAACATCAGACTGAAGCCCATTCAGTTTAGATCTGATCCTCAAACTGAGGAGCCTGTAGGTCTGTCTGTCCCTCCACGGTGTGTACAGAGACCCTGAGCTCAGCAGGACGTTACACTCTTCAGATAAACTGCATCTATATCTTCATATATGTGGAAATTCACATCCTGTTTATATATATTACATCTACGTTGCTGGCAACACAGTACTGACATATGATATTAATCTGTCAATGAACAATTCATGTTTAACACCAGAGTGATGAACACATCAATAATCATAATCCAGTAACATCATATATGTTATTCTGAGTAGTCCTACAGTGTAGTATTACTGCTGAAGTACCAGATCTGAGTACTTCTGCAAGCTAACGTTAACGCTAGTTTCGTCTGGACCCGGTACACGGTCAGTAGGTCCGTGAACGTCACATGAACGTTATCTCACGTTTGTAAACTTGTGACTTTAACACATTTACTTTTCACAGAACAGAAACAGACGTTAAATATTAAAGTATCGTTAATAAACACGGGGACCGACAGATGGACGAACTTCTTACTGTTTAACGAGCCGGTTGCCAAGAAACATTTAGTTGTTGCTAGGGGAGAACGTCATCAGCGCGCGTGCGCAGAAGGAAACGTGTTTATTTTCGCATTTTGAAAATGGAGGCAACTTAGAACCAGACACGTCTGATGTGTTTGATTTAATATTAACAAACAAGAAAATTAATAAAAGCCTAAAAATATCATGACAGTAAGACTTCCGGTCGGCCATTTTGTAGTTTCAAGCTAGCTCAGTTAGCTTTTGTAACGTACACTGTTGAAACACGTCATAGGAAGTCGGTGTCTGAGCTAAATGTCCTGGTTTAAATTCAACAACAGTATCTATCAGAGATCATTGAACTGAACTGAACTGATTGTGATAAATGACCCTGTTGTTTGTCTGATTTACACAAAACGATGTTTCTTCGTGCTGATGTCATGATAGTATGACAAAAAAAGAAAGTGATTTTATGAGGCACCGTTATTTTGATTGTTTTTGTGTTCTGTATTTATTGTGTAAATATATTAAAATTAGATAATGGCTTTTTTTTAAATGTCATTTTCTTCCATGTCATGTGACCCAGTGAGTCAGAACCGACGCTGAGCTGTATTGCGACCTTTCCCCTCAGACTGGCTGCATCATCTCCACAGCAGCGATGGTTCTACAACTCTCTCACAGAACCGAGCAGCTCCACCGCTGTGATTCACACAGAAAGCCGGCGCTTCGACCCTAAAGAGGCGTGACGGTGTGATGATGTCATGATGACGTGGTGTGTTTCCAACATGTCTCCCAGGTGTCCTCCTGTCAGTCTGAACATGAACCTGCTGACAGTTTATAATCACATGGATGCTGTTAGAATGTGCAGTGATGGAGATCCTGACACACCAAACATCCTGAAAGTGACAACGTTCCGTTTTTCACTCTGAATGACATCATGACATCATCACCATCAGTAACCTGGACCTGTGTGACTGTCACTGCAGGACGGAGGCTGTTGTTCAGACAGACTCTTCTCCACGTATATCTGCAGTATTGTTTTCCTCATCAGTGTCCAGAGACAGTTACAGTTACTGATGTTTGGTCCTGTAACGTTGCTTTGTGAGACATTTCTCTGTATGTAGTCGAGTGAAGGTACCTGTGAGGTCACAGAGTTGAGACGGAGCACCGGAGGTTTCACACATCTTTATTTCTAGTGTTCACAGTTTGACATTGGTCTCTTCAGGCCTGTGATACAAACACAGATGATTCGGATGTTTCCGGACAGCAGAGTTCTGAAACAACCAGAGCAGCAGCACTGAGGAGGAGCTGCAGAGCTGCTGATCAGCAGGGAGAAAAGACAAACAACCCAGAGATCGTTAGAGTCATTCAGCCGTAATCAGCTGGACTCAGAGGAAGTCTTTGGTCTGTCTGTGTCACTGTAAACTTTACATCCTGAACATCTTTGTTTCTGAGAGTGAGGTCTTCAGATACATCTCAGTCTGGTATCTCTGTCACTCCAGGGCTGCAGTCAGAACGCGGTTAGCCAAGCTTAGCATAAAGATAGAAAGCTGCAGGTTTTAACAGTATTTCTCTAAATGTTAGCGAGGCTGAACACGTCCTGGTCGTACAGACATGACTCTGACTCTGGGAGGATGAGCAGTCAACCTGAGGAAATGTTTTCTCCAATGAAAGATCATTCATGTCAGTTTATCATTCAGTCAGAACAGGATACAGGCTGGTGACTGCAGGTTTTTGGGATCCGAGCGGCATCCAACACATTGGCATGTTTTATGAATATTCAAATTATGAAGGACCGGGAATAGACCCCTGAGGAACCCCACAATGGTGTTCAGAGTCAGCAGGTGTTTGCTAACATGTTAGCCACAAATACTTTATAAAATGCTAATATGTCACATATGATGGTGCGAAGCTGAATCTGCTGCCCCCGGTGGACAAAAAGAATTTAATTGTGAATAATCAATATGGTTGCTCATCGACTGATGAAGATCCTGAGGAAGATAGTTAGTGTTCTGATGCTGGCGTAGCATCTGATGATGTGTTTGACAGATTAGCCACATGGCTAGCTGCAAAGTGTAAAAACACATTTTCTTGGGCAACAGTAAGGCAGTTAGAGGCTACAGCTAACAGAGCATGATTAGCACAGCTGCTGTTAGCTTCTTTGTAAAACTGAATTCTCCTCATTCTAACCTTATTTTTGGCATTAGTAAGTTTCTCTGCAGACAGGAAACCAACTGTGAATCTTTAACGTCGGGACCTTCAGTCGCAGTTGAGAACTCATTTCCTTCACAGATCAGAGAAGAATAGATTGTTAATGTTAAGATTGTTAATTAATCAGACAGGTATTCAGATCTGAACTTCTTTTCCTGAGGTAAAGTCTGTTATGTTATTATTCCTACCCCAGAGTTAATTAAATGTATTCATGAAACATTTAGCTGCTCTGATGTGCTGAAGTTTGTACTGCTGTCATTTATTTTCTGAAGACCTTATGGTCCAATCATTTAGAACAAATTGTTGAGTTTATTGTCTTGGTGAATTTGCTGTTTTTGTCCATTAATTATATCAAATCAGATCAAATCAACTGTTAGCTAAATCAAGCCACTGCAGTGTTTAATGGCACTGGTAACATTAAGCTAGTAATACTAGTCATTTAGTTTTGTCAATCTGGATAACATTAACTTATTTACTCACTTTTTGTTACACTTACTGTGTAACAGCCTGTGAGCTAACTGCTCATTAGCTCATTAGTAGCATATTTCTGAATTCATTGTTTAAGCTAAAACAACTTAAGACATTCTCAGCAACAATTTAGTTAGCTTGTAAGCTGTAAATTCCTGAAGCTCGAGGGTTCAGTTAGACGGTGATCTGCAGCTGTGTATTAATACAGTTTATGATTAGTCTTGTGAAGGGCGACTGAAGGTCCTGATGTGTTCAGATCAGACGGTGGAGGTCAGCGTGGCGACTCTGTAAGCATTAGCCCGCTAACAGCTGGAGCATCTCTTCTTTCCCTCCCTCAGTACTCTGGCAGCGTCTCATCGTAGTCCATGATGCTCAGTTCATGTCTTCTCTGTCGGACAGCGAGCGTCAGGTCAGCAGGGGGCGCTGCAGGTCCAGAGGCTGAAGTCCGGGTCTGAGGCTCCATCTGAGGACTCCCTGTGAGGAGGGTGGACTCCTCTGCCTCCTGACCCAGAGGAGGACTCTCTGGCTGGGCCTCCTCATCCTCATCCTCATCCTCCTGCTCCTCTTCCTCTTGCTTCTCCCCTTCCTGTTGCCCCTCCTCCTCCTGGCTGTGATTGGTCGGTCTGAACAGCTGTCGTGCATGCTGCTCCAGGAAGGAGCCGACGGCCAGGGGGGAGTCGATGGGGGAGAGGGAGAGAGGGGAGGAGGAGCAGGAGGGGAGGTGCAGGGGGGAGGTGGAGAGGGTGTCCACGCCTCCGTTTATTATACCCACAGAAGAAGAAGAGGGAGGGCGGGGCATGTGGTCACCCAGAGGAGCAGGTAAAGAGACGCTGCTGCCGTTTGACCTGAGGGCGAGAGAGATCATATGATTACAGCTGTGTTCTGATTGGTTCAGACACCTGTGACATCACCGGTACACCAGTGTACCTGCTGCAGACGTCCTGAGGCCGGCTGTGTGTGTGAGAGTCCAACTGGATCTGACTGTACAGGTGAAGCATCTCCGTCTGAAGCGTCTGAGTGAGTCTCCTC
>NC_044191.1:37287300-37297300 GCF_900880675.1 Sparus aurata | reverse complement strand
AACTTATTTTAAGTTATATTTTAGTATTTAGTGCAGTATTTTGAAAGTAAATTAACTATTCAACTTATTTCCTTTTTAAAAACACATCTGAGATTCCTCCGTGTACTCAGTACCGCTGTTTAAGAGAAGCTGTCATCAGAGTGTTTCCTCTGAGGAACGACGTCTGGACCTGATGTAACGACCTGAAAGATTCATTGATCAGCTGTCGAGATGTTTCAGTCTGGACGGACGTGACGATGACGAGCAGGTGGGATCAGTCTGTTAGTCCGGTTAGAGACAGTTATTAACGTCTCACAGGTCTGTCACAGTCCTGAAACATGGAGAGGGCTCGTCCTCTGCATGGCGGCCATTTTATCACCTCTCTGCCTCGGCTGCACTTGAGCTAAATGCTAATGTTAGCGTAGAGAATATGGTGGAATTAAACAACATAATGCTGAGACAACACAAAGCATGTGACATAACTCAACACTCAGGTGTTGATGTGATGTGAAGAGTTGGTGTGGCTGCACAGTCAGTCTCAGGTCAACACACCAACACACTCATTTACTCCATCAACAAATCAATCAATCAATTAGTCAATCAATATTAATGAATAAGGTTAATGAGGTGAGTCTGACTCTTAGATTCCACTGGATGCATGTCCGTCATGTTCCGGCTCCAGTAAGGTTTTGCTCCTTCGTCTTTGTTTTATTTTGAAAATTAACTGGATGATGTGTTGTTATTTCTGTGCTTGACTTCCTGTCTGCTCTGTGCTGAAGTCCAGCGTGTCTGCTCCGCCCGGCGCTGGGACGGAGCAGACACGCAGCACAGCTAACTACTTTGGAAGCGAGCATGCAGACTAGATTGTAAAAATCAGCTCCGCTGCTGTGAAGGAGCCGGACCGGAGCCGGATCAGAGCCGGACCGGAGCCGGATCAGAGCCGGACCGGAGCCGGATCAGAGCCGGACCGGAGCCGGATCAGAGCCGGACCGGAGCCGGATCAGAGCCGGACCGGAGCCGGATCAGAGCCGGACCGGAGCCGGATCAGAGCCGGACCGGAGCCGGATCAGAGCCGGACCGGAGCTGGAGCGGACACGTATCTGGTGGAATCGAGGGGTTAGTGTTAGTTCCAGGTACCTTTGGTTTTCATGCTCTGCTGTTTACCTCCAAAATGACTCCGATCCACCGACTTATTCACTGCTGACAACCTGCGCACACACACACACACACACACACACACACACACACACACTATTAGCTCTGCTGTTGAGAGAAATGTGTAGCAGAACGTCTTCACCCTGTTTTCTTTTAATACTTCACGTTAAGAGACTTTTATTTTGGAATTTCAGGTGAGCCTCCTCCCTCTCTCACCTGTCTCACCTGTTGTTAGCGCTGCAGAAGTCATCGATGACGTTCATGTTAATATTCCTGTTGTAAAGCTCGTGTGTGTAACAGTCGAGTTATTTACTGTGATGTTGTTAAAGACTTCACCAAATAGCCCGTTAGCAATGATCCTCGCTAATTCGTTAAGCTAGCTTACTAGCCGTGATAGCTTGATAAGTCTCCATGGTAACCGCCTCACCTCCTGCTGAGGCCTTCGTGGGCTTCCTGTCCGTGGACGATCAGCTGGTCCAAAACCTCCAGAGGAGAGACAGAGGTGTGCTCCTCCTCCCTGTCCTCCCTCTCTCCTGCTCCCTCTCCTCCTCCTCCTCCCTCCTTCTGCTCACCTGCTGCTCTCTCCAGCATCTCCTGCAGCACAAACCAACACCAATCAAGGATCAATAATCAATAATCTACAGCAGCTTCAGTTCTCTTTGTTCCTCTGTGAGCTCGTTTGGTTTGACTGAAGCTTCAACTTCTCTTTCACAAAATCTTTAGTTTGTCCAGAACAAGCGAACATGTTATTAGTCAAGAAACAAATGAAGTAATCATTATAATAAACACTGTTTATGGTTTAATTAAGACAATTAGAATATTTTCGGTTGAGTTACAAAAAGAGGCGTGTTGAGAAAATATGGTTGAACCTCTCAGAGAACCATGAAGTGGTGAAGGTGACAACGCTGTGCAGGAAGAACTCTGTCTTTAAATGGCTTGAACTCTGATCAAAGAGAGTTTTCAGTCCAACAGAACAGATTCTGTTGAACGTGACGGACAAACATCACGTCTGCTGGCTGAAAACATTCTCGTGTTCCACATGCAGATTACCTTCGTCTTCTTCCCGATGAAGAGCGTGGCGGCTCGGGGCAGGGCCAGCTCAAACAGGGGCTCATACAAAGGGGCGGGGCTCTGCTCTGTGTGGGCGGGGCCAAACTGGATGGAGCCTCCGGTCTCCGTGAAGAGGTTAGGGGGGGCGAAGCAGAGAGAGATGGAGCAGGGAGGAGGGCGGAGGACCGGACCTGACGAGTCCTCATCGCGACCCGGGGTGGAGGTGAGGAGCACGGGCTGGGAGGAGGAGCTGGAGGAGGTGGAGGAGGTGGAGGAGGTGGAGGTGGTGGAGGAGGAGGGGAGCTGCTGCGAGGAGACCTCTGGAGGGACACAGAGGAACATGAGATGTGGTTGAAGAAGATGGACGTCAGGTTCAGATCATTTCTGGATCATCTCACCTTCACTGTGGTTGATGACATCACTCTGCCCTCCTCCCTCCTTCTCTGTGATTGGCTGGAAGGAGGATGACCCGTCCAGATCTGGGAATGGCTTCACCTGCAGGAAGAGAAAAACTCCTTCAAAATAAAAGCCTTGCAGTGAAGAGAAGGGAGCGGAGCACCAACCTGCAGTCTTGATCTCACCTGGCTGTTGATGTCAGGAGTCAAAGCGCCATCTTGGATCTCTTCAGCCAGTGACATCACTGGGACGGTGGCTGAGGAGGGACCTTTCACACCTGGGGTTTACACACACACACACAACCGCACCCGCACACACACACACACACACAGACAGGGTTATCAATCAGGATTGTTACGTGTTAACGACATGTCTCACAGTGTCTCACAGTGTGTCACAGTGTGTCACCTGAGATGGAGGCAGTCCTGCTCAGTGGGTGGGCGGAGCCTGTAGCAGCAGGCTCAGGAGGGGGCGTCGACAAACCACAATGTGAGGAGGGGCTCCATGTGACATCATCAGCCTGGACACAAACATGTGTCAGCAGAGGAAGGAAGGAATCAAAGAAGAAAGGAAGGAAGGAATTAGGGAAGGAAGGAAGGAAAGAGAGAAAGAACGGAGGAAAGCAGAAAGGAATGAAGGAAGGAATGAAGGAAAGAGGGAGGAGTAATCTGACCTGTATGTAGGAACTGTTGAGGGTCAGCTGACTCAGACCTCCAGATGGAGGACAGACTGAACTTCCTGTCATTAATTAATTTACACATGACAGAGTTTTAATTCAGTTTGAATCGTTTAAACACAGAAAACATTTTGATTCCGTACAATGTGTTTCCTCAGAGGTCAGAGGTCACTGACCTGAGCTGCTGACGCTCTCTGAGGGGAGGATCAGCTGGGGGAGGGGGGAGGACAGTGAGGGAGGTCTGGGGGAGGGGGAGGGGGAGGGAGGAGGCTCTCTGAGGGAGGAGTAAATCTCCTCCTCACAGGACGACTCCAGAGGGTCCAGAGACACACGAGAGCACTCGATCACGATGTCATGGACTTCATAACACCTCCACCTGACAGAGACAGGAAGTCAGGTTAACCCTTTCACAATAAACATACTGTGTGTGTGTGTTCTTTTAGGTTTAACAACACAGGAATCAACTCTGATGTTAGTGTGTATGTGTGTGTGTGTGTTTATATATATTTCATTTTGAAGGGCCATGTCTGATCTGGGCTACATCCTTTATATCAGCTTCTGTTTGTGTCCTGTAGACTCACCTGGTCGGGTCCAGTTCACAGTCCTGAGTCCCTGTGACCAGCTCCGGGTGAACCCTGACATGCTCCAACATGGGCTGCAAGACAGACAGCCAGAGAGACAGACAGCCAGAGAGACAGACAGGCAGAGAGACAGGCAGACAGAGAGGCAGACAGACAGAGAGGCAGACAGCCAGAGAGACAGACAGCCAGAGAGGCAGACAGGCAGAGAGACAGACAGACAGAGAGACAGACAGAGAGGCAGACAGAGAGGCAGACAGACAGAGAGACAGACAGAGAGGCAGACAGACAGAGAGGCAGACAGACAGAGAGACAGACAGCCAGAGAGGCAGACAGACAGAGAGGCAGACAGACAGAGAGACAGACAGCCAGAGAGACAGACAGAGAGACAGAGAGACAGACAGACAGACAGAGAGACAGACAGACAGACAGACAGACAGACAGAGAGGCAGACAGCCAGAGAGGCAGACAGCCAGACAGAGAGACAGACAGACAGAGAGGCAGACAGAGAGGCAGACAGCCAGAGAGGCAGACAGACAGACAGAGAGACAGAGAGACAGACAGACAGACAGAGAGGCAGACAGCCAGACAGAGAGGCAGACAGAGAGACAGACAGCCAGAGAGACAGACAGAGAGACAGAGAGACAGACAGACAGACAGAGAGACAGACAGACAGAGAGGCAGACAGCCAGAGAGACAGAGAGGCAGACAGACAGACAGAGAGGCAGACAGCCAGAGAGACAGACAGACAGACAGAGAGACAGACAGACAGACAGACAGACAGACAGACAGACAGACAGAGAGGCAGACAGCCAGAGAGACAGACAGACAGAGAGGCAGACAGCCAGAGAGACAGAGAGGCAGACAGACAGACAGCCAGAGAGACAGACAGACAGAGAGGCAGACAGACAGAGAGGCAGAGAGACAGAGAGACAGCCAGAGAGGCAGACAGACAGAGAGGCAGACAGACAGAGAGGCAGACAGCCAGAGAGACAGAGAGGCAGACAGACAGACAGCCAGAGAGACAGACAGACAGAGAGGCAGACAGACAGAGAGGCAGACAGACAGAGAGGCAGAGAGACAGAGAGACAGAGAGACAGAGAGACAGACAGAGAGGCAGACAGCCAGAGAGGCAGACAGACAGAGAGGCAGACAGACAGAGAGGCAGACAGACAGAGAGACAGACAGACAGAGAGGCAGACAGACAGAGAGAGAGACAGACAGAGAGGCAGACAGCCAGAGAGGCAGACAGACAGAGATGCAGACAGACAGAGAGGCAGACAGACAGAATAAATGTAATCTTCAGTTTGATGTTTCAGGTCCTCAGAGTTCAGTTTCACTTTCAGGTCCTCTTAAGTTCTTTAGAGCTGGAGAGGACTGAGAACTGGAAGCAGGGATGTCAACTACGACTCCCAGGGTGCACTTCACTACCAGGCAGCCAATCACAGAGCTTCACATTAACGTTGAGCTGAAGCTAAAGTTTAGCGTTGGTGTGTCACAGTGTAAATATTGCACATAACATTTTCCCTCCGAGTTCCCATCAAGTGTTTTCTGTTTGATTGCTTCAAGTGTCATTACTACAGTTCCCACAATGCTTTGAGGGATGTCACCAGGAAGTGTGCTACAGTCACGAGTCAGTGAGCTGCAACCTGAGCCCAGGTCTTTACTCTGCATCAGTTCCCATGTAGTCACATGTTCTCTGCTCACAGGGAGCTGAAGGCTGGACTGTGCTGGTCTGTACTGATCTGTGCTGGTCTGTACTGGTCTGTGCTGGTCTGTGCTGGTCTGTACTGATCTGTGCTGATCTGTGCTGATCTGTGCTGGTCTGTGCTGGTCTGTAGTGGTCTGTGCTGGTCTATACTGGTCTGCACTGGTCTGTGCTGATCTGTGCTGGACTGTGCAGGTCTGTGCTGGTCTGTACTGGTCTGTAGTGGTCTGTGCTGGTCTGTGCTGGTCTGTGCTGATCTGTGCTGGTCTGTGCAGGTCTGTGCTGGTCTGTACTGGTCTGTAGTGGTCTGTGCTGGTCTGTGCTGATCTGTGCTGGACTGTGCAGGTCTGTGCTGGTCTGTACTGGTCTGTAGTGGTCTGTGCTGGTCTGTGCTGATCTGTGCTGGTCTGTAGTGGTCTGTGCTGGTCTGTGATGGTCTGTGCTGATCTGTGCTGGTCTGTAGTGGTCTGTGCTGGTCTGTGATGGTCTGTGCTGATCTGTGCTGGACTGTCCAGGTCTGTAGTGGTCTGTGCTGGTCTGTGCTGATCTGTGCTGGTCTGTACTGGTCTGTACTGGTCTGTGCTGATCTGTGCTGGACTGTGCAGGTCTGTAGTGGTCTGTAGTAGTCTGTGCTGGTCTATACTGGTCTGTGCTGGTCTGTGCTGGTCTGTGCTGATCTGTGCTGATCTGTGCTGGTCTGTGCTGGTCTGTACTGGTCTGTGCTGGTCTGTGCTGATCTGTGCTGGTCTGTAGTGGTCTGTGCTGGTCTATACTGGTCTGTGCTGGTCTGTAGTAGTCTGTGCTGGTCTATACTGGTCTGTGCTGGTCTGTGCTGGTCTGTGCTGATCTGTGCTGGTCTGTAGTGGTCTGTGCTGGTCTGTGCTGATCTGTGCTGGTCTGTAGTGGTCTGTGCTGATCTGTGCTGATCTGTGCTGGACTGTCCAGGTCTGTACTGGTCTGTACTGGTCTGTGCTGATCTGTGCTGGTCTGTACTGGTCTGTGCTGGTCTGTACTGGTCTGTACTGGTCTGTGCTGATCTGTGCTGGACTGTGCAGGTCTGTAGTGGTCTGTAGTAGTCTGTGCTGGTCTATACTGGTCTGCACTGGTCTGTACTGGTCTGTGCTGATCTGTGCTGGTCTGTAGTGGTCTGTACTGGTCTGTGCTGATCTGTGCTGGTCTGTAGTGGTCTGTGCTGGTCTGTGCTGGTCTGTACTGGTCTGTACTGGTCTGTGCTGATCTGTGCTGGTCTGTACTGGTCTGTGCTGGTCTGTACTGGTCTGTACTGGTCTGTGCTGATCTGTGCTGGACTGTGCAGGTCTGTAGTGGTCTGTAGTAGTCTGTGCTGGTCTATACTGGTCTGCACTGGTCTGTACTGGTCTGTGCTGATCTGTGCTGGACTGTGCTGGTCTGTAGTGGTCTGTACTGGTCTGTGCTGATCTGTGCTGGACTGTGCTGGTCTATACTGGTCTGCACTGGTCTGCACTGGTCTGTAGTGGTCTGTACTGGTCTGTGCTGATCTGTGCTGGACTGTGCTGGTCTATACTGGTCTGCACTGGTCTGTACTGGTCTGTGCTGGTCTGTAGTGGTCTGTACTGGTCTGTAGTAGTCTGTGCTGGTCTATACTGGTCTGCACTGGTCTGTGCTGATCTGTGCTGGACTGTGCAGGTCTGTGCTGGTCTGTACTGGTCTGTAGTAGTCTGTGCTGATCTGTGCTGATCTGTGCTGGTCTGTACTGGTCTGTAGTAGTCTGTGCTGGTCTGTGCTGGTCTGTACTGGTCTGTAGTGGTCTGCGCTGGTCTGCGCTGGTCTGCGCTGATCTGTGCTGGTCTGTGCTGGTCTATACTGGTCTGTACTGGTCTGTAGTGGTCTGTGCTGATCTGTGCTGGACTGTGCTGGTCTGTGCTGGTCTGCACTGGTCTGTACTGGTCTGCACTGGTCTGTACTGGTCTGTGCTGATCTGTGCTGGACTGTGCTGGTCTGTACTGACCTTGACGACCTCCTGGAAGGTGTCCAGGTTCTCCTTCATGCTGTAGTGCAGCCTCAGGTAGGAGATGAAGTTACAGGGGAACATCCCGTACAGACGGTGGAACAGAGAGTACACACCTGCATGGAGGTGGACCAGGTGAGCCACCGGGACGTGACCTGCAGGAGAACACACAGCCAATCAGAAGAGAGCAGTCAGATCTGCAGTGTTCTGATATCTTTTCATATTTTCAGGCATTTAAGTCTTAATCTGATGGAGACGTGTTCAACTTCTTTAATTTCAAATGCAATACTGAATATTAATTCAGTTTTTTATCAGAAAATGAAAAAAAAAGCTTCACAAAAACAAACAGAGTTCTGATTCTGCAGAATCTCTGATGCTTCAAAGTCTCTTCCTCCAAAGATCCATCAGCGGTTCCTGCACCTCGTCAACTACTTTCATTACTGATTATCCTGCTGATATTTCATCAGTTAACTCATCCTCACCGGGGTTTCTGTAGCTCCAGGAGGCGAGGCGTCCGAACACGTCGAAGAAGTCATAGATGTGTTGTTTCCCAGCCTGAGGGATCATGGGTAACAGAGTGATGAGGACCAGGACTCCAGTGATCAGGACCACCACGTCGGTGTCCGTCTGGGGAGGCAATACAAGATTTTTTTTGTTTATGTTTAGTTTTGGCCTTCAGAGATGACAGGTAACAGGATGACGGGGGGGGGGACGCAGCGAAGGACCCCGGGCCGGGACTGGAACCCGCAGTCGCTGCAGTGAGGACCAAGCCTCTGTACATGGGACGCCCGCTCTACCAGCTGGGCTAAACGGCGCCCCATCAATCAGAAATTTGATTCCAAATTGAAAACCATCAAAACGAGCAATCAATTCAATTTCAATAATCAGCATCAGATTCCACAGACCAGCACTTCAATCACAGCACGTAAAGATCTTTGATAAACAGCAGCTACGATCCTGAGAAGAGGGCTGGACGACTGTTTCTATATTTCTTTTCACTCCATCAACGGTGATGTCGTGGTCTCTCTCTCGTGACAAATGTTCTTATTGTAAGTCGATTTGGACCAAAGAGCTAGATTATCGTTTATTGATTTGTTTGTGAAGAGGTTTCACTCTGGACAAATTTGAGAAACTGCAACTGAAAATACCAAACACCTGTAATTCTGTCCCCTGCAGTACGTTAGTGTGTTTTACTATTATATGAAGTATTAATACCGTGAGGTAGTATTAATACCGTGAGGTAGTACTGGGGCACAGAGCTGGACTCTCTATATATATTACTTTATATTTTATCTTTTATTCTATTTTTAATTCTATTCTTAAGGTTACGGTTTTTAATTTTAGTTTAATGTATGTTTTGTATTTTGTATGCTACTGGACACTTGAATTTCCCTTGGGATAAATAAAGTATCTATCTATCTACTGGTACCTTGAGGCAGCGCAGCAGCGAGGGCAGCAGTGGCGAGCGACTGATGTGATGAACCCACGGCGGCTGCTTCCTGATCAGGTGACCCAGCAGAGTCAGAGCAGCTGGTCTGGATCCAGGTCTGCTCAGAGACTCATTGAGCTTCTCTAGCAGAGTCTGACAGACAGACAGGAACGTCAGGTTAATAATCAATATATAATCAATAATCAAACATCACTCTGTGTTACCTGACAGTCAGCTGACCTTGTGATGAGGCTCTCTGATGGAGGACAGCAGCAGCACCGCCTGAGGGGAGGAGGAGTCCAGGTAATACTCCACCAGAGAGGAGAGGACAGCACCTCCTCTGTCTGCAGGAGAAACTTCAGGTCATCATCATGACGGCCACAAGGAGGCGCCAGGACGTCATACCCACACTGTCACTGACTACCCACAATACACTGCAGTCCACGTGAGACAGACAGGTTGAGACAGACAGGTGGACTCACCTGTACATAGCTGCTGGTTGACGGCTGCTTTGACTTGCTCCGCCTCCTGCAGCTCTGAACTGTCCAATGAGAGCAGGAGCTCACTGATACTCACCTGCTCCCTGGACATGATGAGCACCTGGACACACACACACACACACACACACACACACGAAACTCTGAGTTTTCTGATGCTACTGAAGAGAACAATCAGCTGATCAATACTGTATGAAGTAATCAATAGGTGCAGCTTCAGATGAAGGTGACTTTAAATCCTGGTTGTAGCTGTGAGGCTATTGGATCAAACCCGACTTTGTTGTCTGAAGTCCCACGACAGCGTCAGCAGCTGATTGGACGAGCTGGTGGACTATTATTTTAGTATAAAAAATAAAAGTGCTTTAAAATAAAAAGTCTGTTGCCTCATGTGTCTTTTCTGAGTTGACATCTTGTGACGGTCAGACAAGTGTTCTGTTCACTTTAGAGTAGCCATGATGTCACTGATGATGTCACTGCCCCTTAATTCAGTTTATTGGTCTTTATAAAATGATTAGAGTGAGACATCGTTATCTGCAGATTCCCAC
>NC_044191.1:37254800-37282300 GCF_900880675.1 Sparus aurata | reverse complement strand
GACTGCACTTGGTTGTCTCTGTACTTGTACTGTGCTCAAGGACAATAAAGTTGAATGTGTTCTAATCTAATGTTTGAACTTGTCGTATTATCAGACTCTGCTGTGTTTCTTTGACTTGAAGAATTTAAGGGAAATACGATCATGTCTCGTCTTGTTGGAGGTTTTGCTCATCTCTTGAACGCTGATTAATGATGCTAATGATGAATGAAAACGATCCTCTGTCTCTCCATCAGTGTCGACCAACCTGCCGGTGATGGTGTATCTGTTCGGAGGAGCCTTCCTGTTGGGGGCGTCCAATGACGTGGCGATCCTCGGAGACTCTCTGTATGACGGGAAGGAGATGGCCGACAGGGGCGACGTCATCATCGTCACCATCAACTACAGAGTCGGGACGATGGGCTTCCTGAGCTCCGGAGACGCTCGACTGCCAGGTCTCACATCAACACTCATACTAGCCCCATTCACACTGCCGTTTGAATGCAGGGATCCTCCGCCTCCTCCTCTGTTTGTTGTTTTTTTTTGGCCTTTATTGATAGAACAGATGGAGATATGCCAGGAAACAGGATGAGAGAGAGGGGGGGTGACACGCGGCACAGGGCCCCGGACCGGGACTCAAACCAGGGCCGCTGCAGCGAGGACACAGCCTCTGTACATGGGACGCTGCTCTACCTGCTGAGCTAAACAGCGCCCCCCTCCTCTGTCTGAATGTGAAATGTGAGGGGTGAAATTTTACTCCGGCATTCTGCCTCTGGAGGTAGAATCAGAGGCGCATCATTGGCGAACCGAACCAGTGTGAATGGATAAGCCAGCGTGGCGTATGGGGGGCGTGTCGGTACAGAGAAAACCAAACAACAGTAACATAGCAACTGTAACTGTCTTTGGACACTTATGAGGAAAAAAATACTGCACATATACGTAGAGAAGCATCTGTCCTCCTGTCTGTCCTGCTGTCTGTCCTGCTGTCTGTCCTACTGTCTGTCCTGCTGTCTGTCCTGCTGTCCGTCCTGCTGTCCGTCCTCCTGTCCGTCCTCCTGTCCGTCCTCCTGTCTGTCCTGCTGTCCGTCCTGCTGTCCGTCCTGCTGTCCGTCCTGCTGTCTGTTCTGCTGTCCGTCCTGCTGTCTGTCCTGCTGTCCGTCCTGCTGTCCGTCCTCCTGTCCGTCCTGCTGTCCGTCCTGCTGTCCGTCCTGCTGTCTGTTCTGCTGTCCGTCCTGCTGTCTGTCCTGCTGTCTGTTCTGCTGTCCGTCCTGCTGTCTGTCCTGCTGTCTGTCCTGCTGTCTGTTCTGCTGTCTGTTCTGCTGTCTTTCCGAAAAACAGAGCCTGTCACCGGCAAAAGAAAGTGTTTGTGTTGCTGTAGTTACTGTTGTCACGGTGACGGTCAGCCCTGTGTTCCTGCAGTGACAGTCACACAGGTCCAGGTTACTGATGGTGATGATGTCATGATGTCATTCAGAGTGAAAAACGTAACATTGTCACTTTCAGGATGTTTGGTGTGTCAGGATCTCCATCACTGCACATTCTAACAGCATCCATGTGATTATAAACTGTCAGCAGGTTCATGTTCAGATTGACAGGAGGACACATGGGAAACATGTTGGAAACACACCACGTCATCATCATGACATCATCATGACATCATCACACCGTCACGCCTCTTTAGGATCTGTTATGACCCCGGCTCTTGGGAAGCAACTCAGGAGTCAAACAACAATCAAATGTAGCCAAAATAACATTTATTGCACCACAAAAGACAAACCGTGGATAACAAAGAAAACCAAAGATTGAGGCTGGTGGCGTCACAGCAGGCCGAAGCTGCAGTGTGAGAGAGAGAGTGGGTGGAGCTACCCGGAACTCTTAAAGGCCTCCCAGCAGGTGCCAGAGATCAGGAGGGAATAATGGGGAGGGGCTTCTGATCACCTGTCGCCTTGGACATAACAGATCGAAGCGCCGGCTTTCTGTGTGAATCACACAGCGGTGCATCTTCACGCCGGAGCTGCTCGGCTCTGTGTGATTAACAACAACGAAGAATTGGAGAACCATCACTGCTGTGGAGATAATGCAGCCAGTCTGAGGGAAAAGTGCTGCTGATGATCTGTTATTGATTAGCTATCAGTTAACATCCACACATCAGGCGTGATCCTCCTCCTGCTGCAGCTCAGCGGGTCACTGAGGTCTCACCAGGATGACCTAATGTATTTTGACGCCTGCTGATGATTTCTCAGCATGCCTGTGATAAGAGCTGTGCCTTGTGCGCTGTATTATCAGCCTGTTCGCAGATAAACTGTTAGCTCAGCTGCTAAAAGCTCCTGAGGTGTGGTGAGCAGGTTGGAGGAGGCTCAGGTGTAGCTCAGGTTGGTGCTACAGGAAACAACAGATGATACATGTAACAAGTCATCAATCCCACAGTGGTGATGAGGGTCAGAGGTCAGAGGGGATGGAGTTCAATCATTCAGGCTGGTTTACACCAACAGCTGCTGCCATAAATGTATGAACACTGTCAAACTGGAACAAAACTGGAACAGGAACAGGAACAGGTGATGATGTTTCCCCCTCAGGTAACTATGGTCTGTGGGATCAGCACGCCGCCATCTCCTGGGTCCGCAGGAACATCAGAGCGTTCGGAGGAAACCCCGACAACATCACCATCTTCGGCCAATCAGCCGGAGCCGCCAGCGTCAGCTACCAGGTCAGAGGTCACAACAACCTACTAAACCAAAGAAAATTGTATTTTTTAGTCATGATTAATAGACAGAATTTTAAATGTTGTGAGATCACTGGGTCATCATATGTTGATTTGTGAGTCACAACTCACTGTTTAAAATATAGAATCAAAGAATCACAACTTAGTTTCATAAATCATTCATGAATTAAGTCTCAAAGACTGTTAATCTCATGAACCTGACCAGTCAAAAGTCTGTCTGTCTGTGACCTGTCTGTCTCTGACCTGTCTGTCTGACCTGTCTGTCTGTCTGACCTGTCTGTCTCTGACCTGTCTGTCTCTGACCTGTCTGTCTGACCTGTCTGTGTCTGACCTGTCTGTCTGACCTGTCTGTGTCTGACCTGTCTCTCTGACCTGTCTGTCTCTGACCTGTCTGTGTCTCTCTGACCTGTCTGTGTCTCTCTGACCTGTCTGTCTGACCTGTCTGTGTCTGACCTGTCTGTGTCTGACCTGTCTGTCTGACCTGTCTGTCTCTGACCTGTCTGTCTGACCTGTCTGTGTCTGTCTGTCTGTCTGACCTGTCTGTCTGTCTGACCTGTCTGTCTGACCTGTCTGTGTCTGACCTGTCTGTCTGACCTGTCTGTCTGACCTGTCTGTGTCTGACCTGTCTCTCTGACCTGTCTGTGTCTGACCTGTCTCTCTGACCTGTCTGTCTCTGACCTGTCTGTCTCTGACCTGTCTGTCTGACCTGTCTGTCTGTCTGACCTGTCTGTCTCTGACCTGTCTGTCTCTGACCTGTCTGTCTGACCTGTCTGTGTCTGACCTGTCTGTCTGACCTGTCTGTGTCTGACCTGTCTCTCTGACCTGTCTGTCTCTGACCTGTCTGTGTCTCTCTGACCTGTCTGTGTCTCTCTGACCTGTCTGTCTGACCTGTCTGTGTCTGACCTGTCTGTGTCTGACCTGTCTGTCTGACCTGTCTGTCTCTGACCTGTCTGTCTGACCTGTCTGTGTCTGTCTGTCTGTCTGACCTGTCTGTCTGACCTGTCTGTGTCTGACCTGTCTGTCTGACCTGTCTGTCTGACCTGTCTGTGTCTGACCTGTCTCTCTGACCTGTCTGTGTCTGACCTGTCTCTCTGACCTGTCTGTCTCTGACCTGTCTGTCCCCTCAGATGCTGTCTCCCTACAGTAAAGGGTTGTTCCGCAGAGCGATCTCTCAGTGTGGTGTGGCTCTCAGTCCCTGGGCTCTTCAGAGGAGCCCGATGGCTCTCACCAAGAAGGTCACAGACACCAGACCCATGAGATCAATCTGATCAACCCGATCACTCTGATTGATTCTCCTTCAGCTCCTTGTTAATATTCAGATGTTTTTTCTGTGTCTACAGATTGCTCGTAAAGTTGGCTGTTGGAGAACCAATGAAGACGAGATGTTCACATGTCTGAAGATGAGCGACCCGGTCGGTCTCACCATGGCAGGAAAAATCGACGTGTTGCTGATTCTGGGAAAAGGTCAGAACTGTTGGACTTCCTGTTGTCTCTGGAACTCTGATGTGGACTCAGGTTTTTTGAACATGGAGATGTAGTCGTCATGTGCACGATAACTTTTTATTAGAAGCTTTCTTTGAGTACGTTTCTCATGACAGCGCTTTGAAATTCAAGACAATCCGCAGAATCAAAGACATACGTAAAGTTTGCACAAAGCAATTCAACCACTTGAACCTGGTGGACTCATCAGACAGCTGAGCTCAGGTCTGTGAGTGGATGCTGTGTCTCAGCGTCTCTGTCCTCTGTAGGTGTAGTCATGGACCTCCTCGAACTGGCTCCGGTGGTGGATGGAGACTTCATCCCCGATGAGCCCAGTCAGCTGTTTCACAACGCAGCTCAATTTGATTACCTGGCCGGAGTCAACAGCATGGACGGACACATCTTCGCCGGAGTTGACGTTCCTTCAATCAACATCAGAAACGACACCACAGTGTGAGTTCATCATGTAGTCAGGGCTTTTACTTTGAAAAACCAGCATCAGAATCAGAAACAGAAATCCTTTAATGTCCTGTAAATGGGGAAATGTGTCCCAGCAGCCAAACGAAAGAATATTACAAAAGACAAAACCAGACAATTTGATTGATATGTAAACTGGAGTGGGTCCATAAAAGGACCCACCAGAGGGCGGAGCTGGACGAGGACCAGCTGCTCGAGGGTCTTCATCAGGTGTGAAGTTAGAGCAGCTGGTCTGTAGTTTAGTTTCTGGGCCTTTCTCCTCAAAGGTGTCGGCGTGTAGTTTGATGATAAAAGAATTCTGTGGAGGCAAGGCTGGGTGGAATGATAGAGCAATCTTTATTGAAACAGAATCTGGAGCCCTGCGTCCGGATCAGAAGCGGCCGCGTTCTGATATTATCAATCCGTGGACAAAGCAATGCCAAAATGCTTCACCCTCTGCCCGATCAGAACTCCTATCAGCCTTCGATCTTAGGAGATCTACCAAGTGCCACCCTCTCGTTCTTCCTGTGAGGGCCTTTTTAGAGTCCCTTCTCAAGTACACCCACTTCTTCTGATTGGTCCCCTTGCCAAATTACCCAGTAGACTGAAAGAGGAGTTTGACCTGTGTTAGGCATCTCTCACTATTTGGCATCCAGGTCAAACTTAGCTAAGCACTTTATCATCTGTTACCTTTGGCCCCTCACAGTCTGAAGCCAACCCCTGGATCTTCACTCACACAATGAAAATCAATTAGTCATGATTGAATCCAAACTAAGTAGATCAGTCATGATTGAATCTAACCTAATTAGGTCAGAATGTGTTGCCCTCCAGATACCTCAGTAGCCAAAGTCTTTTGGGTGAGTGATCTTTGGTTCTGGTACCACGCAGGAGGTTTTCCACAGCAGTGGCACTTTTCCCAGCTTTAGGCTCATGTTGAAGATATATTCCATAATCCTGCACAGCTGGTCTGCACAGGACTTGAGGACCCGTAGCCTTCTTCACCTTCATCTTCCTCAACTCATTTCTCACCTGGAGAGACGAGAGGGACAGAGTGGAGCAGGGGGGCTGAGTGACGGATGGGGGGTGGGTTTGAATGTTGGGGGGGCAGTGGGGGGAGTCTGCAACATGTAAACCAGGAGGAGCCGACTGGAGGAGAATCACCTCTGATCAACATGCACATATGACGGTTTGGAGACAGTCAGCTTAGCTTGGCAAAAAGACCGGAATCAGGGGGAACTGCTAGCTCAGACACTTTCCTGGGGAGATATTCTGGTGGCTTAACCTCCACCTCCTCCTCCTCCTCCTCCTCCTCCTCCTCAGGAAGCAGGTGAGAGGTCTCCTGGCAGGCCTGACGAAGGAGAAGGGGAGTGCCGCCATTGACTCTGCCTACAGCGTCTACACGTCTAACTGGGGGTCGTTTCCGGAGCAGGCAGTGGTGAAGAAGACGGTGGCCGACATCGAGACGGACTTCCTGTTCCTGGTTCCCACTCAGATCGCCCTCAAGCTGCACGCCCAGCACTCCAGGTTTGGCTCTGATTGGTCCGAAGGTCAGCTTTAGAGTTTCTGCTGTAGCTGTTTTTTATTTGCTCCTGTTGTTTGTCCCTCAGTGGAGCCCGTACCTTCTCCTACCTGTTCAACATGAAGACTCGTATCCCAGGATTCCCTCGCTGGGTGGAGGCGGAGCACGCTGAGGACCTGCAGTACCTGTTCGGTAAACCCTTCGCCACACCGCTCGTCTACTTCCCCCGACACCGAGATCTGTCCCAGTACATGATCGCATACTGGACCAACTTCGCCAGGACCGGGTAAACTCCCAGCATGCACTGCAAACACACACTTAATCTCAGAACTCACAGATCTGTTTCTGACCCTGGACCTGGTCTGGAAGAGTCTGTACTGGTCTTAACTGGTCTGAATTGGTCTGAACGGGTCCTGCTTCTCTTAAACTGGTGTGAACCCTTCCTCTCATCCTGTCCAGTGATCCCAGTATTGGTGACAGTAAAGTTCCTGCTCCCTGGCCGGCCTTCACCAAATACCACCAGCCGTACATGATCATCAACAACAAGATCACCAAGTCCTCCATCAGGTACTGCACCTTGCCACACCGTACCGCTCATTACTGCACCGTACTGGACCGAACCATACTGTACTGTGTACTGTTCTACTGTGATGTGTTCGGCCTGCTGATCTTCCTCTGCTGTCTCTGTTCAGCTACGACCTACGATCATACTACGTCAATTACTGGACTCAAACCTACAGCCAGCTGCCGTCAGTCAGGAGAGAAGAAGAAGAAGCCTGAGGGCTGAAGAGAGAAGACGACAGAAGCAGTCACCAACACTGTTCTGATTTATTTCCCTGTAGTGTTGTGATTACTTATAAATGTACACCGGATTATTAATATTAGACAGAAAACTGATTATAGTAAATACACTAATAAACAGAATAATGAACACCATAATCTGAGGAAACAAACTGAACTCTTCTTTGTAATGGGTTAGGGTTAGTGATCTGCACTCTGTCACTTTAACACTGTCGCCATCTTCAGGACAAAATCATCGATCAGTGATCAGTTTCTGCCTGATGCTGAAGTAAGTGGTCCTGTTCTTCATTAGTATTTGAAGGTACTGTAATATTCAAATTTTATTCTACTTCTAGTCTGATTGCTGGACTCTACTGGAGCTCAGCTGATTCTGAAGTCTACAGATGATATTCAACATGTCTGTAGGTGAACACGTGTTAATATATGAATGTACAGAGGAGAGGCCTCACCCTTTACTCCCCCTCCTCACCCCGCTGAGCAGGATCACCTCCTGGAGACGCCTTTTAACGTCTGTACAACTTTAAAACGACGTCCACAAAAAACAGACAAAAGGGAACAAAAGCAAAGAAGCAACCAAGGCTAAATGAGCTAAACAAAGTGCAAACAAAAAGCAAAGTTCAAATAAAAAATCAATCAAAATCCATACACACGTACCACTGGAGACTGGAGACATACGAGGAAACACACAAACAAACACCAGACAGAAGCAATGAATGGACAAACACAAGAGGGAAAGCAGAGACTAAATACACACTGACGATGAGATGAGGAACAGGTGAGGAGAGGGAGGAGGGAGGAGGCCAGGTGAGGTAACGAGGGGGGAAGCACAGAGGAGAGAACACAGGAGACACTGAAAGGACACAAGAAGGCAGGAAATCAAATACAAGACACCACAAGACACAGAGCCATGACAAGAATATCTCCAGGGAATAACCTACCTGTGACCTCACTGCCTGTTTCTGGGAGATGGGACGTCATGTTACTGTCATCTCTGTCTCTCGGTGGAGGTGGAGGAACTGACTTCATTCCAAAGGACTGAGGGTCAGCTGAGACTTGTTCACATCTTCTGAGTGGACGTAACCATCCATCAAGGCAGGAGTGTGAATCAGAGTAACCTTAACAGCTTCTCCTTGTGAGAGCAAAGCTCGAACTCTGCTGAGTGCCGAGGAGAATTACACACTCTGAGGAGTTCTAGCTCCTGTTCTTGGGTTGCAAAAAACATTCATCCTTCCTTCAATTATATGATGTCTGCCAGCACCATATGCTGAAGAACAGCCCCACACAAAAAAGTGTGAAATAACTCTAAACATGTTTCATATTTTAGATTCCTCACAGTAGTCACCCTTTACTTTGTTGACGGCACTCTCGGCCTTGCCTTCTTTATGGGGTTGGGACCATCAGCTGTGTTGTGCAGCAGTCAGGTTGGTACACAGCTGACGTCTCTATTTGACAACTGTTAGAATTCATATTATGGCAAGAACCAATCAGCTAAGTAAAGAGAAACGACAGCCCATCATTACTTTAAGAACTGAAGGTCAGTCAGTCCTCGAAAAACGCAAAAACTTTGAATGTGTCCTCAAGTGCAGTTGCAAAAACCATCAAGCAGTATGATGAAGCTGGCTCACATGAGGACCGGCCAGGAAAGGAAGACCAGGAGTCGCCTCTGCTGCTGAGGATCATCTGAGTCACCTCAGAAATCACAACTTGGTGCGCAGGTAGTCGAGTGGTTAGAGTTCAGCCACAAACACAGTGGACCCTGGTTCGAATCCGGCCGGAAGGACCTGTACTGCATCTCTCTACCCTTTCTGATCTATCCACTGTCAAATAAAGGTGTCTATGCCTCAAAAAAATCTTAAAAAAAAAAGAAATCACTTTCTTTTCAGTTTTCCGGTGGCATGAGTGAGCGTTTTTCAGACCGCGTCGCAGTAAACCTCTAAGTATATCTGTTAACTGAACCTCCAGTATGCTATTTATCCCGACCAATATATTATGATGCAACAAGAAAGTCCTTAATCGCACACTTCTGACCGTGCTTTGAACACCGCTGAATGCCGGCAACGCGCCAAAAAACAAAGTTTGTAATGGAGAACGCCGACCTCGCTGCACTCATGAGAACAATAGTGCGCGAAGAAATAGCGACAGGGCTGGAAACTAATCTAAAGCCCATAAAGGACGAATTGAGCAAGATCCAGCTAAAAGTAACATCTTTCCTTGATAAAGTCGATTCACTAGAAGCTGCAGCGAATGAGGCTGAAACAAGGCTGTCAACGCTGCAGCGCGAGAATAAAACGCTGCTACGGAAGTCTCCTTATTGAAACAGAAAGCCCAATTACTCCAAAACCAAAGCCGAAAGTTCAACCTGAGAATACTCGGACTCCCGGAGGAAATAGAACAAGGCAGACCCACTTCGTTTGTGAACGACATGCTGCGTGAGTTGTTTGGACAAGCGGACCTGGGCCCACTACCGCCGGCCAACATCGCACACTGCATCGGCGGCAGGGACAAGGTCTCACGCTGCATGATTATACGGCTGTATAGCTATGAAGTAAGGCAGCGTATTATCCGACTGGCAACGGAAAGGAGAAAGCAACCAGACGGGCTAAAGTACAGAGGACACAAGATCAGCGTCTTCCCGGATTTAACAGCAGACCAACGGAAACAACAGGCTGTCTGGGATGAGATCAGGACTTTGCATACGATATGGAGAAGCCTTTCCAGCTAAGCTGCTCAGAACTTTTGGCAACAGGACACACGTCTTTGTGAACTCATCGGTGGCGATGGATTTCTATAGATCTGAAATCAAGCCCACGCTGGACAGATCCCGCCAGACCGCTGAGAGCGAGATGATATCCACCTGAGAACTGCTAAAGCAAGTAGAACAAGTCAGATATGTTCATGCGGGAGGGATGACGAGGCCAAGTGTAAATGGACGGGCTCCTCTGGGGTCACAGGTTTTCTCCTTTTCCTCTTTATTATGTTTATTATTTTGGATCCCTGGTTCTCAAAATTAGCCTCAAGACTATTGGTCATGAAATGTGTATAATAAAACTCTGTAAATTAATTAATATAATCTGCAAATGTTGAAACTCTCAATACTTTCCTGGAATGTACAAGGTATTAATAAGAGCACTTAATATACAAGCTGCATTGAATTTCTAGACAGGAAAGGAATTGATATAGCTCTGCTTCAAGAAACTCACATAATGACATTAGATATAGGTAAATTAGATAATAGCAAATATGATGTTGTCTCTTCCTCTCATGCTACCAATAGGACAAAGGGAATGATGATTCTAATGCGCAAGACTTTTAATTTTAACATAGCTGAGCAAGGAAATGACTCTGCTGGTAGAATTTCCTATATCAAAGATACTCTTGCTGACAAAAAGATGGCATTTATATCAGCCTGTGCTCCCAACATGTCTGACCCTTCATTCTATGCACAATTGACAAAGAAGTTACAAGACCTTTGGGATTATTGAATCCTTTTAGGTTGTGATATGAATGCAGTGCTTGATCCTTCCATGGATAGGTCTGGTGGGCAAGCAGTGCAGAGTACAGCTAATCTATTGCTGAGAAAAATGGTAGATACCGTTTCCCTGATCGATGTCTGGAGAACTTTCAACCCTCATACAAAACAGTACTGCGAGACACAGAACATATTCTAGAATAGATTATATTTTGGCGACGCCCAATGTGTCCCGCTGGGTTAGAAAAATGGAGATAGTCTATACATCTTTATCTGACCATCACGCCAACAAGTGTGAATTAGTATGTGAGAATAACCCCAAGCGTGCCTTAAGGTGGAAATTTATCTAACTTTATTACAGGATACCAAGTTCTGTGAGCATTTAAAAACAGAGCTTAATGCATTTATAAGTTTGAATAAGTACTCAGTACTTGATGTAAGATACTTATGGGACGCAAAGGAAGTATCCGTAACTATACAATTTCATATGCATCAGCACGCTATAGGGCCTATTTTCAAGAATTAGCAAAGCTGGAGATAAGACTTTCATCTCTAATTTCTCAACAACAAAACAGATACGACCAAGAGAGAGAAAAAGAATTAGGGGAGGCTAAGGCTGAACTGAATGCATTTCTTATGCCAAGAGCAGAATTTCTAGTTCATAGAGCGAGAGAAATCAAATACTTAAATGGAAATAGAACTAGCTCTGTTTTGTCAAGGTAAATACACTGCAATGATAAAAAAGCAGACCTTGTCTCCATTAGAAACAGAGAGGGTGAAGTGGTATATGATCCTTTGAAAATTAACCATGAATTTAAGTTATTCTATCAACTGCTGTATACATCAGAAGCAACCTTCACAAAAAACGATCTTGTTTCCTTTTTTAATGGCTTAAACTTACCAGAACTATCAGAACAGCAAAGAAATCTATTGGATTCCCCATTTACTATTAATGAATTATATGAAGCAATTAAATGCATGAACCACGGAAATCACCAGGCCTGGATGGAATCCCCCCTGAGCTATATTTAACATTCTGGGATGACTTGGGCCCCTTTATCTTAGAAATGTTTCAACAAGCCATAAAAATAGGATGCTTCAATAGAGACATAAATACAGCTATTATCACTCTGTTACATAAAAGAGGCAAGGATAGCACCTTGTGTTCCAGTGTTCGCCCTCTATCACTGCTTAATGCAGACGTCAAGCTTCATGCAAAGGTCCTGGCCCAAAGACTCCAGACAGTCCTGCCAACTTTGGTCCATCCCGACCAAACAGGTTTTGTAAAACAAAGATATGCATCTGATAATATGAGCCGTCTCTTACACATTGTTGATGCCGGTGCTAACATATCCTCACCTTGTGCTGTGCTGTCTGTAGACGCCCAAAAAGCCTTTGACAGGCTGGAATGGGAACATCTGTGGCATACTTTGGAAATTATGGGCTTTGGTGATAATTTCGTTGGCATGCTTAAAACACTGTACTGTAACCCATCTGCTGGGTCATCACATCTAAACAATGCTCTAGACCCTTTACTATTGAAAGAGGAGCGCGCCAAGGTGTCCAGTCTCTGCGCTGCTCTTCACATTATCTCTGGAACCCTCGGCACAAAAAATTAGAAACTCAGATGAGGTCAAATCAATAGCAGTGAGTAGAACTTAACATATGACCTCTCTGTATGCAGATGATTTATTATTATTTCTCAATGACGTGCCTCTTTCCCTCCCGGCCGCATTGAAGATTCTCCATAATTTCAGTCTAATATCTGGACATAAGATAAATCTGAACAAGTCCTCTCTGCTCCCTCTGAATAGCGCCACGAGCAATCTGCAGTTAGAGGTGGGGATTCAGTAGTTACACATTTTAAGTATCTTGGAATCGACATATATCCTTCTCCTGGAAAAATAATCTCTAAAAATGATAAGCGTCTAAAGAAATCAATATCTGATGAATTAAATAGATGGTCTGCATTATCAATTCCCCTCTCTACACGTATATCAGTGGTTAAGTCCCAGATACTTCCCAAGGTTAATTTCTATGCAAATATGCTACATTTACCTCACCAGCTGGACTTTGGGAGAAGATACAGGGGCTGGCATTTAAATTCATATGGCAAAATCAGCACCCAAGAATTAGCAGGTCCAAGCTTCAGAAGAGTAGGTCCTCAGAGGGCTCTCAGTACCTCATTTTGAAATGTGTTTTTTATCCTTTGTGCTAAGATCTATATCGAGGTGGTCTGACAAAAATGTAGACACACCTTGGGTGAACATAGAGAATCACCTTGTATCCCCATATACGCTTAAAGATGTTCTATTCTCGGGCCTTTCCCCCAAATTCTGTCAGAACAAATTTGGATCAATTATTGCAAACTCAATTCTAGTCTGGAACAACATAGCCAAATCAGTTAAATGGGATATAAAGTGGCACTTAGATACCCCAATTTTTAGAACTAATTCATTACTTATAGGTGGTAAACTAATCATTTTCTCCTCTTGGCAAAATCAGGGAGTTCATAGTTTGTCGGATATGTATAATGAAGATCGTCTTAGATCATTTCATGAACTTAGACACATTTATAATTTGCCTGGCACCTCTTTCTTTTTCTATTTACAGTTGTGCACTGCAATGCGTACATATGGTGTCCCATGGAATCAAACCCTATCAGCTCATCCCCTAATGCATCTCCTGAACACTTCAAAAGTTAAAAAAGGTTTTGTGTCTCGAATATATAATGAGTTACAAGGAAGACTATCTTGACCCACAGGCAGTGTTTGTGACGGCACAAATCACTGCTGTGTTTGTGTTCATGTTGTGTTTGTTTCTTCTGCTGTTTCTCATCGCTGCTCGTGTTTCTCTGCAGCTGAGGACCAATCAGCTGAGGCCTTTCAAGCTCTGCTGTTCACGGCTGTGGACAGAACGCTTTGAAGACCCGTCAGACTGATCGGAGGTCAGATCAGAGCTGAACTGGAGATCCTCGTCCTCCGTCTGAAGTCGTGTGTTGAAATAATTCAGACATGTTCAAACTGAAGGATTTGAAGTGAATAAAATCCAAGTTTTCCTCTGACAGCATTTATTTTGTGTTGACTTTTATTATTCAGTTGTGCTTTTATGACATTATTTATGATTTCCTTTCACAGAATGTTGGTTTGTGGGTCGCTGGCAGACGAGCTGCTCACTCAGTTTCATACCAGCATGTTTTATAAATGACTCACACCAGCGTCTGACTCAATCCTCTGTTCTGATTGGCTGAAGGGGTCAATTCACTTTCCAGCAGTCCTAAAGCTCAGAAATCAGTTAGCATGTTAGCATGTTAGCACTTCCTGTCCCCTCGTCTCAAAGTCTGTGAGTGTTGAATGTGTTTCCAGGTGAATGTGTGTAATAAGCTGTGTGTCACCACAGGCTGAACATATTCACACGTTTTGTTCTCCAACATAAATCATCATTAATGTCCCACAGTTTAATCCTGAAGCTCTTCATGTGTTAGAAACAGTTAGCGGTTGCTAACGAGTGTCTGAATGAGACTACAGAGGTTGTCGGGGACATTAAACGTCCTCACAGCGAACACGGAGACTCATCTACTCACTAGTCCGTCTTTACAGCCACTTTAGTTACACACTGTTCTAACTCTGACTTTACAACTTGTACATTGATCAGTTTATAGTGTTGGACAAGTTCCTCCAAACACATAATGCGTCATTTATTACTTGTTACTGTCATTTGAAAATAATGTGTTACATTATAAAATCACTGTCTTTGAATTGTAAGGCATTACAATACTAATGCATTACTTTTAAGTTACTTTCACCAAAATTCACAACCAGCACCACTGAAAACGACAGTTTGTGAAGGGCTGGCCTGCTGAACATGAATTGCAGTGTTGAAACTGAAACATTTAGGGTGCGCTACCTGTTTCAGTGCCATGAGAAGATTTACATTGAAAAATCAATATGTGTCAAAACCTTTTGTATGTCAACACCTTGGTCTCTATCAATATAAGGGAATGCTGATGGCACCATGCATTTTCTAAAAGCTTATGTCCTCTAGATGTGTGATGTGTGAACATGTCCCACCTTCCTCTATATATCAGGGACAGTACAGATTCCTATAATACATCTATATTGTACTGAAAGTTTTGGAAACACACACGTTGATTTTCAGTGCAGTGGAATTCTGTTCATGGGGCAGAAACCGGTCGTGCATCCCAAAATGTTCGATGTTAAAACTCGAATTCAGTTGGGCAGACCTTTCAAAAACAGCTGGTTTCACAGCGGGGATCTTTGATGGCAATTTTTCTAAAAGACGGAGAATCCACTGTTGAACGTGGCAGCATATCTTTGACGACATACTCTGCCACCAGTCTCCTCACTTCTCCAGGTTCAAGCATCGCAGAACGGGAGAATGTTTTACGTTCTTAGTTTTTTTCTCCGCCCTCATCCTCAGTTTGCTTTCTTTTGGTCACTAGCTTAATGTTAGCGTGGCGCCGCTCTAGATGTTTCGTTAAATTACTTGTGCTATTTTGCGAGGTAGAGATGAAATCTGGCCTGCCTAAGTGACCGGTATTATTGACCAATAAATATGAATGTGTCATTCTGTTCTGGGGTCTGAGAGAAACAGGGACTGAGAAATACTGATAACATCATACTTAATAAGCACACACACACACACACACACACACACACACACACACACTTTGGAACGATTACTGTTACAGTTACATGATTTACATGATTATCAGGAAAGATACGGAACATTGAGGCAAAGATCATCTTGACATTTTGGTGTTCCAGATCATCACCAAGAAACTGTGAACAGCTGAGGTCCAAACGTTCGGTCGGCAGGAATAAACAGAACCCACTTTTTCATCCCCGTCTGTCTCTGTGTGGATTCTTCTTTCTGGATTTTGTATTCATCCTCTACAACAGTCCATCTCGTGAATGTAGAGTCCAACTTGTCTGCCACTGCAGTCATCTTCTCCTCACTCAATAGTTCTCTCGCACTAACAGGAAGTCAACATTTGTGCAGATTTTTTTCTCCTCTGCTAATCTTGTTGGCGAACTTGTATAAGAACAACACACCACTTAATTTTGGGTTTAAAATGCTTTGTAACGCATGTTACTGAGATTTGTACCAAGTAAAATATTACTATTTTGTAATGCCTTACATTACTGCAAAAAGTAATGCATTACAGTAATTGCATTACTTTTGTAACACTTAACTCCCAACACTGTCAGTTTATAGAAAACCTGGAGAGTAATTGTGCAGTAAGTCTCACGATCTATGCTGCAGTTGGCTTGGTGGTTGTGCTTGTTTTTCCGTTTACAGAGGTGCGCTGGAGGCTGGGCGGAGTCGGCGGTCTCAGGAGGGAGTACACACGCACGCACCTGCAGCAGGGCTGGCTTCAAGACCAGGATCCACACGCGGCCTGCTGCCAGTTGATTACGTGATTTCCACGCGGTACATGGCTCAGTCAATAGACTCGTTCTTGACAAGAAATCTCCTTGTGCTTAACTATTTTCGCCTGTGTTCTCATACTACACCTTCTCTTGTCCTCAGTGCCCTCCAGCCCCGCGACTGACCCCGCTCTGGTGTCCAGATCTCCCGCACCTCTGCTTCTCATCGCCTGCCCAGCTCCCCGCCTACAGCCTGCCTCCAGAGCTGCGCTCCTCTGAGCGCTCTCCCCCTGCGACTCAAGCCACCTCGCCCTTTGCTACCCAGTTGTAGTTGCACCAGTTGTCTGTCCGCTTCTGGGTCCCCCTTGTGTCTCTGGTCTAACAGAATCAACTGGCCACAATATGGACCTAGCGACCTGTCATCGATGGCGCAAGCTCTGAACGCTCAGGGAGCCCTCGTTGGAAAACATGACCAAATGCTCCACCAAATCATGGAGGCCCTCAACACGCTCTCTGCCAACGTCTCCCAGCTGGGCCAGCAGGTCACCGGGCTGGTCGGACTGCCACCAGCTGACTCCTCGCCCTCCGCTGCCGGTGTGAGTAACCCTCCTGCTGCCGACCCAGTTCAACCCCCACACCAGAGAGCCCTTTGTCCCGCCCCCAGAACATTACTCTGGTGACATAGGAGCTTGTAGTACCTTTTTGTTACAGTGCTCGCATGTCTTTGATCTCCAGCCTAGTAGCTACGCAATGGATAGATCTTGTGTAGCCTACATTATGAATCTCCTGAGAGGTAGGGCAGCGCAGTAGGGAACAGCACTGTGGGAGGGGGAGTCTCCTACTCTTGATTCTTATGTTTCTTTCGTGAGGGAGATGAAGAAGGTATTTGATCACCCAGTTCAGGGTTCAGTGGCAGCGAGCAGGTTCTTTTCTTTACGGCAGGGTTTTCAGTCCATAGCCGATTATGCTATTGAATTTTGTATTCTTGCAGCCGAGACAGGCTGGAACAAGCCGTCACTTGTTTAGGCGTGGGCTTCAGGATGAGTTAGTGGCCAGAGAGGAGCCAGACACAGAGCGACTCATAGCCCTGGTGATTATGCTGGATAATCGCCTCAGAGAGAGACAGAGAGAAAGGTCCTTCAGCAGCTGCAGAATGACTAGTTACCCTCTTAGCCTGCCCTCCTAGACAGTCCCCCAACTCTCCGCCCAAACTTCCGGCCTCCTCTCGCTCTCCCAGTGCCCCTAGAGCTCCCACTGCAGCACCGGAGGAGCCCATGCAGTTGGGGAGGTCTTGTCTAACCCCTGAGGAGCGTCAGCGTCGGAGAGACCTCTAATTGTGTATTTACTGTGGCCAGCCTGGTCACTTCCTCGCACAATGTCCAGCTCTGCCAAAAGGGTCGGCTCACCACTGACAGTGGGCACCCTAGTGAGCCGAACATCTTCATGCCCCAGCCCTTTCACCCGTACAAACCTCCTTGCGTCCCTCCAGTTTTCTCTTCAGTCAGTACCCGTGTCCGTGTTTGTGGACTCTGGCGTGGATGATAATTTTGTTGACGTGTCGCTGGTGAAACAATCCCTCATCCCTGTCGAGCCCCTCGAGAGCCCCCGTACTGTAAACGCATTAGACGGGCTTAAGTTGGCCACCATCACACACCGCACCACTTCCATTACCCTAACTATTTGGGGCAACCATAGAGAAAACATTCAGCTGTTTGTCATTCCCTCTCCCTGCTCCCCTGTGGTCCTGGGGTGTCCCTGGTTATGGCTCCACAACCCACACATTGACTGGACAACAGCGTCAATTTCCAGCTGGAGCCCGTTCTGCCACACGCACTGTTTACGTTCAGCCGTCTCCACGGACAAGAGACAGACAGCGCCCCCTCCCAAAGCCCCGGATCGTTCCCTTGTGCCCCCAGAATATCATGACCTGGCCCTGGTGTTTTTTAAAGAGCGAGCTCGGACCCTGCCACACCATCGCCCTTACGACTGTGGCATTGATTTGCTCCCCGGCTCCACTCTCCCCTCCAGCCGCCTGAACAACCTGTCTCGCCCTGAGAGAGAGGCGATGGAGGAGTATATCAACACCGCCAAGGCTTCGAGTCTCATTCGCTCCTCTTCATCTCCTCTCAGGGCAGGCTTCTTCTTCGTGGGTAAGAAGGACGGCACATTACAACCATGTATAGACTACCGGGGGTTGAATGAGATTACAATCAAGAACAGATATCCTTTACCACTGATCGATCCCTCCTTCGAACCTCTCTGCCACGCTTGTGTGTTTTCCAAGCTAGACTTACGTAATGCTTATCATCTGGTCCGTATAAGAGAGGGCGACGAATGGAAGACCGACTTTACCATACCTTTGGGGCACTTCGAATATTTGGTCAAGCCTTTCGGACTCTCAGATGCACCAGCCATCAAGCTGTAATCAATGACATTCTGCGGGACATGCTTAATCACTTTGTTTTTGTATACTTAGATGACATCCTGATCTTCTCAGAGAACATGGAGAGACACGTTGAGCAGGTGAGGCTGGTGCTCCAGAGGCTGCTTGACAACAAGCTGTTCGTCAAACCAGAGAAATGCGAGTCTCATGTGCCCAAGGTCAGCGTTCTGGGTTTTATCATCGCCAAGGGGCAGTTCCAACCCAACCCAGTCAAGATCCAGGCGGTGGAGGAATGGCCAACCCCTGTGAACCGCAAACAGCTCCAAAGATTTCTCGGCTTTGCCAACTTCTACCGGAGGATCATCCGGGACTTTAGCCGGGTCGCCGCCCCTCTCCACCAGCTAACCTCTGCCAGCACTCCCTTCACCTGGACTCCCTCCGCCGATGCAGCCTTTCAGAGACTCAAGAGATTATTCACACAAGCCCCCGTCCTACTGCACCCAGACTCTGCCCGCCAGTTCGTGGTGGAGGTGGATGCCTCTGTTTCCGGCGTTGGCGCTATCCTTTCTCAGTGCAGCGCAACAACCGTCAAGCTCCACCCCTGCGCCTACTTCTCCCGACGTCTCCCAGCGGCAGAGAGAAACTACGACGTGGGCAATCGGGAGCTGCTAGCGATGGTTCTGGCTTTACAAGAGTGGCGACACTGGCTGGAGGGAACCCAGGAGCCGTTTCTCATTTAGACTTACCATAAGAATCTCAAGTATCTACGCTCTGCACGAAGATTAAATTCCCATCAAGCCCGCTGGTCCCTTTTCCTGAGCCGTTTCCATTACACCCTCTCTTTCCGCTCCGTGTCCAAGAATGGGAAGCCGGACGCACTCTCTCGCCTTTTCTCAAGTGACACTCACCCCTCTGCCCCTGGTTTCATCGTGCCCCCACCCCAGATCGTTTGAGCCGCAACTTGGGAGATCGAGACGATTGTGTGGGCGGCCCAACATAACCACCCTGATCCAGGCACAGGCCCCCCTAACCGTCTGTTTGTCCCGGCGGAGGTCCGGTCTCAGGTCCTCCAGTGGGGGCATTCTTCCAAGCTCAACTGTCATCCTGGGGCTCATCGAACACTACTGTTTCTCCCGCAACATTCCTGGTGTCCGGGGCAAGTGAGAGATGTGCGCGAGTTTGTGGCGGCCTGTGTGGTTTGTGCGAGGAGTAAAGCCTCACGTCGTCAGTCGCTCAGGTCCAGACTTCTCAGGTCCAGACTGCTCAGGTCCAGTCTCTTCAGGTCCAGTCCCTTCAGGTCCAGACTCCTCAGGTCCAGACTGCTCAGGTCCAGTCTCTTCAGGTCCAGACTGCTCAGGTCCAGACTCTTCAGGTCCAGACTGCTCAGGTCCAGTCTCTTCAGGTCCAGACTGCTCAGGTCCAGACTCTTCAGGTCCAGACTGCTCAGGTCCAGACTGCTCAGGTCCAGACTGCTCAGGTCCAGTCTCTTCAGGTCCAGACTGCTCAGGTCCAGACTGCTCAGGTCCAGACTGCTCAGGTCCAGTCTCTTCAGGTCCAGACTCTTCAGGTCCAGTCTCTTCAGGTCCAGACTCTTCAGGTCCAGACTGCTCAGGTCCAGACTGCTCAGGTCCAGACTGCTCAGGTCCAGACTCTTCAGGTCCAGACTGCTCAGGTCCAGACTGCTCAGGTCCAGACTGCTCAGGTCCAGACTCTTCAGGTCCAGACTGCTCAGGTCCAGACTGCTCAGGTCCAGACTCTTCAGGTCCAGACTGCTCAGGTCCAGACTCCTCAGGTCCAGACTGCTCAGGTCCAGACTCTTCAGGTCCAGACTGCTCAGGTCCAGACTCCTCAGGTCCAGACTCCTCAGGTCCAGTCCCTTCAGGTCCAGACTCCTCAGGTCCAGTCTCTTCAGGTCCAGACTCCTCAGGTCCAGTCTCTTCAGGTCCAGACTGCTCAGGTCCAGTCCCTTCAGGTCCAGACTCCTCAGGTCCAGTCTCTTCAGGTCCAGACTGCTCAGGTCCAGTCCCTTCAGGTCTAGACTGCTCAGTTCCAGTCCCTTCAGGTCCAGACTGCTCAGGTCCAGACTCTTCAGGTCCAGACTGCTCAGGTCCAGACTGCTCAGGTCCAGACTGCTCAGGTCCAGACTGCTCAGGTCCAGTCTCTTCAGGTCCAGACTGCTCAGGTCCAGTCCCTTCAGGTCTAGACTGCTCAGGTCCAGTCTCTTCAGGTCCAGACTGCTCAGGTCCAGACTCCCCAGGTCCAGTCTCTTCAGGTCCAGACTGCTCAGGTCCAGACTCCCCAGGTCCAGTCTCTTCAGGTCCAGACTCCCCAGGTCCAGACTCCTCAGGTCCAGACTCCCCAGGTCCAGTCTCCTCAGGTCCAGACTGCTCAGGTCCAGACTGCTCAGGTCCAGACTCCCCAGGTCCAGTCTCTTCAGGTCCAGACTGCTCAGGTCCAGACTCCCCAGGTCCAGACTGCTCAGGTCCAGACTCCCCAGGTCCAGACTGCTCAGGTCCAGACTCCCCAGGTCCAGTCTCTTCAAGTCCAGACTCCTTAGGTCCAAATCGTTCCTGTGAGGGGAACAAAGTGAACATGTTGTCCAGAGAAGACAGAAATTAGAAGAAGGAATCCATCTATGGTTTGTTCTGTCAAACTGAACGAGCGTCTTTGGGCTGAAATATTTTCATATATTTCATGAAGTAAAACATGGAATAAGACAATGAGCTGCAGAGTGAGTTCTTGCTGTCGGGACACTCTGCTGGTCAGACTTCAGTACTTTCAGGTTTTGAATGCAGGACTTTTATATAAACACGCTGAAGGTTTGGTGTGTTGTTACCGGGTGAGTCTGTCTGCAGACTTACAGACTGAATGTTACTGAGATGATCCAGCAGGGGGAGCAGGAGCACCCACACAGCAGCACCCTGTGAAGGAACAGCCAGAGAGAGATAAAGAGAGAGAGAGAGAGAGAGAGGAAATAAAGCTGAAAATGAAAAGCAGAAGATGAAGTCAGAGCAGAAGGAAGACTTCTCAGAATAAAAGTCTAAAAGTGTGAGCTGAAGGAAGGGAGGGCCGACGCCGAGCGAGGCCCGGTTCACACTGCCGGCTCAGAGTTCTGCATTCAGTGTTGCAACAGAGTGAAGGCAGGAAGCTGAGATGACACATTCAACGTCTACATCACTACACCACAGACGGAGACAGACGGAGGAGAGGACAGGAGAGAGGAGGTGAACCTCAGCGGGACGACAGGAGAGGAGAAACTCTTCAAACTGAAGGAGGTCGGACGACTTAACGAGGAGTAAGAGGAGAAAGAAGAAGACAGAAAGAAAGGAGGTGGAGGGAGAACAGAAGAGGAGAAAAAGAGGAAGCTTCCAACAAGAAGTGAAACAAAGCGTCAAACACAACCGAGAGGAGGTGAAGAGGAGCAAAGACAAGGCAAGCAGAGAGGAAGAGGAGGAGGAGGCAGAGAAGAAGAAGAAGACGAGTGAAACAGAAGACAGTGGACGAGAAGAAGAGGAGAGAGGAGAGGAGAGGAGAGGAGAGAGACTTTAACCAGAACAGGAAGCACAGAGTCAGAGAGGAGGGTGAGGGGAGGAGGTGAGGACGCAAGACAAGGACGCAAGACAAGGAAGGAAAGGAGGAGACATCGAGAAAAGTGGAGCACAAAGAGGAGGAGGAAAAGAGGAGGTGAGGGAAGGAGGTGAGAGGGGAAGAAAGGAGGAGTGTCATCATGGAGGAGGACATCAGGAAACAAGGGATGCTGTACCTGCAGCAGCAGAGGTTTGGAAAGGTACACACACACACACACACACACACACACACACACAGCTAATGCTAATGCTAATGCTAACACAACATGGATGTCTGTGGATATCAGAAGTGATAGTACTCATGATGATGGCCGGAGTTAAAGTGAGTGAGGGTTAGTGCAAAGTACAGTACCTGAGTACATGTACTTAGTTACTTTCCACAGCTGCCACCAACAGCAATAACTGTGTGTGTGTGTGTGTGTGTGTGTGTGTGTGTGTGTGTGTGTGTGTGTAGAGGTGGAAGCGTGTGTGGTGCGTCCTGTACAGAGAAAGTTCCTGTTCGATCTCCAGACTGGAGTTCTTTGAGTGTAAAGATGGAGGAAGTGCTGAGAAGAGTGACAGAAGTCTGCGCAAACATCAAGAAAACAAGAAGGTAATATACTTTAATATACTGTAATATACTGTAATATACTGTAATATACAGTCATTTACAGTGATAACTTTACTGAACCCTGGTCAGCTGTTCTTTGATGTAGTGATCAGAACCTGTTGGTGTGTCGCAGGTGATCCGTCTCGTGGACTGTATCCGGGTCTCTGAGGTGGACATGGACGGCTGTCCCAGAGACACGGGACCCTTCCTGATCGAAACCACAGAGAAGATCTACGTGTTCGCTGCAGACAGACAACAGGTGGACGACTGGACACACAAACTGTGTGAGATTGCCTTCCCTGTAGGTACACACACACACACACACACACACACACACCTGCAGTCAGCATAATATATTTAAACTTAGCTTCATGCTAACATCAGTTCTTTAGTTAAATCATCCGTGAATTATAACTAGTTCCTCAACTGTTAGATGTTAGCTCACCGAAACAGGTGACAAAGCTAACATCAGCATGCTAATATCTGATCTGACATTTGAATGTTGTTCAATAATGTTTAACCTGTAGTAAAACAATTAGCAGCTCACAAACTAGTTCTTCAACTGTTAGCTATAGTGTCGTTGT
Source organism: Sparus aurata (assembly GCF_900880675.1). Taxonomy (NCBI): domain Eukaryota; kingdom Metazoa; phylum Chordata; class Actinopteri; order Spariformes; family Sparidae; genus Sparus; species Sparus aurata. Next base: position 37,259,345 of record NC_044191.1, on the reverse strand, counting down.
AGCTAATGTTAGCATGCTAATACATACAGTTGCCACATCTGACCTGTAACATGATAAACTGGGGCTGTTCGGATGTGAAGGCTTGAGAAGCGTTAGCTAAGTGGGCGGAGCAATAATAATAGTGTCAGTAGTTTTCCCTGGATGACGTCACTCATTAATCACTCCGTCATTAACGAAGGACAAGTAGCACCAATCACATGATCCTGTTACCATGGATCCCATCAAAACACTGAGAACATTAAGATGTTGACCAGGGGTGTTCCAACAAGGGTACCTCACGATTCGATTATGGGAGCTTCGATTATTCGATTATTGCGATTTTTAATGCTTTTTTTCCATACAAGATTGATTTTGTCTTCATCTGTGGCTACATTTGTAAATAAATAGCCTATCAATTAACTCAGTTCCTCTAAAACTACACTCATTAAGTAAATAACAAGGTTTTTTGAACATTTGACTTGTATTTTTCAAAGACACAAAATATTTATTTTATGACTATGTAAACATTTGCACTTTGACCTACTTAAGTTTGACCAGGGAAAGCTCCACTTGCAGGAGAGCCCCCTCTATTGGCGGAAAACACTGAAAAGAGCAAATCGCGTAGGTCTTGTCAGTCGTCTTGTTTGCTCTCTCATAAAATCCAAAGTGCTTCCACACGGTTGCAGTGAACCCCGGTGGCGAGAGAATCGGCCGCTCTTTGGTTGCTGCTAAAGCTGTTGCCATTTTACAAAGAAACTAACATTACTGCTCCATTTGTTGTGGTCCCACTCACTAAACAGTCCGGGCGGCGCGTGCGCTAAGGTTCCAGTTAGGTGTTTTTTGTTCCAGTCTCGGGCAAAGCATCAGCGTTAATTAATCGATTCCAAATCGTCACATGATGCATCACGATGCATCGCCACATCAATGAATTGCACCCACCTCTAATGTTGACATGGCTCCACATGGATGGAATCTATATAAATATATTTCACTGGCAGTCTGAGACTTTGTTGTGCTGTTGGTGAAAGGACGCTCCGCTCGCTCTGATGGTTCTGGTGCTGGATGACATCAGCGACCTTATCGGCCGTCCCTGACAGATGCTGATGTTTCTGAATGAAGCGTTGCAGTCAGACAGAATTGTGGTTTACCTGCAACAGACACATTCGTTGTCGACCTCAGTGTGATGTCACATGATGATGAGGTGATTAGCAGGAGGTGCTAACAGTGATTGTGAAGGTGTAAACTTCTGACCACAGTTTGACTCGACAGTACACAAACCGTTACTGAGATTAGCAGACTTTACAGAGGCACCGTGAACGCACCACAGCTCTCCTGTCTGCAGGAGGTCAATCTTTCATCCCCCTGTGATCCACCTGTGGACCCCCTGTGATCCACCTGTGGTCCCCCTGTGGTCCCCCTGTGATCCCCCTGTGGTCCCCCTGTGATCCCCCTGTGATCCACCTGTGGACCCCCTGTGATCCACCTGTGGTCCCCCTGTGGTCCCCCTGTGATCCCCTGTGGTCCCCCTGTGGTCCCCCTGTGATCCCCCTGTGGTCCCCCTGTGATCCCCCTGTGATCCCCTGTGATCCACCTGTGATCCCCCTGTGGTCCCCCTGTGGTCCACCTGTGGTCCACCTGTGGACCCCTGTGATCCCCCTGTGATCCACCTGTGATCCACCTGTGATCCCCCTGTGATCCCCCTGTGATCCCCCTGTGATCCCCCTGTGGACCCCCTGTGATCCACCTGTGGACCCCCTGTGGACCCCCTGTGGTCCCCCTGTGATCCCCCTGTGGTCCCCCTGTGGTCCCCCTGTGATCCCCCTGTGGACCCCCTGTGATCCCCCTGTGATCCCCCTGTGGTCCCCCTGTGATCCCCCTGTGATCCCCCTGTGGACCCCCTGTGATCCCCCTGTGATCCCCCTGTGGTCCCCCTGTGGACCCCCTGTGATCCACCTGTGGTCCCCCTGTGATCCCCCTGTGATCCACCTGTGGTCCCCCTGTGATCCCCCTGTGGTCCCCCTGTGATCCCCCTGTGATCCACCTGTGGTCCCCCTGTGATCCCCCTGTGATCCACCTGTGGTCCCCCTGTGATCCACCTGTGGTCCCCCTGTGATCCACCTGTGGTCCCCCTGTGATCCCCCTGTGATCCACCTGTGGTCCCCCTGTGATCCCCCTGTGATCCACCTGTGATCCCCCTGTGATCCCCCTGTGGACCCCCTGTGGTCCCCCTGTGGACCCCCTGTGGTCCACCTGTGGTCCACCTGTGGACCGCCTGTGATCCCCCTGTGGTCCACCTGTGATCCACCTGTGGTCCCCCTGTGATCCCCCTGTGATCCACCTGTGGTCCCCCTGTGATCCCCCTGTGATCCACCTGTGGTCCCCTGTGGTCCCCCTGTGGTCCCCCTGTGGACCCCCTGTGATCCACCTGTGATCCACCTGTGGTCCCACTGTGGACCCCCTATGGACCCCCTGTGGTCCCCCTGTGGACCACCTGTGGTCCCACTGTGGACCCCCTGTGGACCACCTGTGGACCACCTGTGGTCCCCCTGTGGTCCCCCTGTGGTCCCCCTGTGGTCCACCTGTGATCCCCCTGTGGTCCACCTGTGGTCCCCCTGTGGTCCCCCTGTGGTCCACCTGTGATCCCCCTGTGGTCCCCCTGTGATCCACCTGTGGTCCCCCTGTGATCCACCTGTGGTCCCCCTGTGGACCACCTGTGGTCCCACTGTGGACCCCCTGTGGACCACCTGTGGACCACCTGTGGTCCCCCTGTGATCCCCCTGTGATCCCCCTGTGGTCCCCCTGTGGTCCCCCTGTGGTCCACCTGTGGTCCCCCTGTGGTCCCCCTGTGGTCCACCTGTGATCCCCCGGTGGTCCCCCTGTGATCCCCCTGTGATCCACCTGTGGTCCCCCTGTGGTCCCCCTGTGATCCACCTGTGGACCCCCTGGAGTTGGCCTGAGATCTGGACCCGTCCTGACAAGGTGTTGAGGTGGAGCTGTTCAGAGAGACACTGTGAGCTCCTCCAGATGTTACCTCAGCTGTCAAACATGCTCACTGGGGAAACGGTCGGAGACATTTTGTGAGCAGCAGCCAGTGAGATGACGGGGTGGTCAGTGGACAGTAACACGAAGAGTTAAAGAGGAAACAGAGTCAGCTTCTGTGTTTTCTGTCGTCTTGTTCGTCTCCTCCGCTGTGACACTAAGGGGGTTGTTCCTGAAACAACACTGATCGTTCTGTCCATCAGTTAGTCTGCAGCTCAGATTCAGATAGCTTTGATCGATGATCACACAGGATCCCTTCACAGTAAAAGCACATAGAAACTGTTAAAGCGGCTGAGCAGAGAGGAAACCTCTCCGTGTTCTCATGTGAGATGTTGTGTGTTTGGTTATTAATAGCAGGACGATGACAGACAGCCGACAGTCCCGAGTCACTGCTCCACTTCCTCTTTCTCTGTGTGTGCGACAGAATCAGAGAAGACAGACTTTTATTCTGAAGGCCTGGAGAATCACCTAAACCAGTGGTCCCCAACCTTTAAGCACCACAGACCCGTTTTAATATAAGACATTATTTCATGGACGGGGGGGTGAGCGCTTGGTTACGCAGGAATAAAATACAATTATACAACAAAGTGCATAAACACTCCAGTCTACTCCGTAACGTACTGAGGTAGCATACTTTAAGGCCACCGTCATTCGCAGTCTCCACAGCTGCAGTTCAGACACTTTATCAGCCAACTTGAAGACAGTTGTCCATCTGCTCTTCTTCCGTCTCGTCATTGGGCCTTTTCTTTTTTTCTTTTCAAAGTAGCTCTCTGTTTGTTTTCCACTCATCTCAGCTGGCTCGAGGACTTCTTCTTTAGAGTCAAACACGCCAACAGGAACAGACGCATGATGTTCAAAGAGAATCTGCTTTTCAAAATAAAACAACTTTCTGAGTATGATCGCCAATGTAACAGAAATAAAATAACGTATTTATTCTTTCTCATGTTGAACCTGACACACCTGTGTGTGTGTGTGTGTGTGTGTGTGTGTGCGTGTGTGTGTGTGTGTGTGTGTGTGTGTGTAGATGAGCTGGTCGGAGCACAGTGTGAAGAGAGGCAGCCTGCAGAGAGGAAACAGAGTGGACGAAGACGAAGGGATGGAGGACAACTCCCTGTACAGTGGCAGAGAGACAGGTACACCTGTCTGCCTGCCTGTCTGCCTGCCTGCCTGTCTGTCTGTCTGTCTGTCTGTCTTCAGATGTCTCTCTGTCTCTTGCAGTTTCCAGTTCAACCTTCTGTCATGACTTCCTGTCGCACCTCCAACCAAACCTCACTTCCTCTCTCTCTCTTTCCACACCGAGGCTAAATTTAGCAGCTACACACACACACACACACACACACACACACACTAAGCAGTAGCTGCACTACATGGACAGAAGTATGTGGACAGCTGAAGACAGGAAGGACCCTGTGACTTTGACACAGTAATGTTCTCATCATTTACTCAGGTAAAAATACTCAGTTACTAGTAGACTGCAGCGGAGCGTACACACCGAGCTGCGAGCAGAGAGACAAACATTCAGTTTGA
>NC_044191.1:37152300-37249800 GCF_900880675.1 Sparus aurata | reverse complement strand
CCCCATTCCCAACCATCGCCTCAGCCCCAAACTGAGCTCCAGTCCGAACCTGGACCAGACGTACTCTCAGATCACACTGCCGGCCGCCGCAGAGCGGGGCAGCCGGGAGAAGAGGGGTGGCGGTGGGGGCGGGGCTTCACCCTGCACCCCACCTGTCATCCCTCCAGAGCCGGAGTACTCGCTCCCCTTCGACACCATCGCCACTAACGTCATGGCCAACATCCTCAACGTCCACCAGGCCCTGGGTGACAAGTCTGCAATCGACCCACTCTACGACAGCATCGACGAGATGAAGATCAGAAACATCTTCCCGAGCAGCGGCGATGCTGTCGGCCCAACGTACGGGAAGGTAGACCACATCTACGACGAGCCAGAGGGCTGCGCCGCTGCTGCCGCCAACGCCCCCGCCACACAGATACCCACCTCTGTGTACGACGACCCAGAGGAGATGAGAGGAGACGCCTGGAGGATCATGGGTACAGCTGCTGACCCAAAAGGTCACCAGTACCCGTACAACCCCAGAGTGGACGACTACGCTGTGCCCAAACGAGCCCAGAGAGCACTTCCTGTTACACAAAGCACCGACAAAGAAGAAGACAGCGAGGAGGAGTCACAGGAGAAGGAGGAGGAGCAGAGGGAGGAGCAACAGGATTCACCATACAACAACGTGATGGTGAAGATGATGTAGACAGGAAATACTCTCTCTCTCACACACACACACACACACACACACACACACATACACACACAGTCGGCTGTGAGCATTAACTTGATTCAGATCAATGAGTCTGATCGATATGTAACCAATAATGACTGATCAATGAAACCATCTGACATCTTTTATACATCATCATGGCGGCGAACCTGTCACATCTCCGGAGGTCGATGATGTCACTCTTCTTCATTTGCTTTGGTCACCTGATGCTCTTGATCAATTATCTTCTTATCAATAATTGTCTATAGTATGTTAAAACACTTCATAGTTTTCAGATCTTACATGTCGACTCTGTGGTTTATATTCTGACAATAATTCTTTATGAGCACCTGATAAATGTTCTCAGACGTCTGAGTGTCTTTGAACGCACCATGATGGACGTCTGAGTGTCTCTGAACGCACCACGATGGACGTCTGAGTGTCTTTGAACGCACCGCGATGGACTGGTTCCATTCACACGACGATGAGATGCAGTAAAGTTTTCATCCAGCAGAGGACAGCAGAGCTCACAACATGCATGCATCAGCCAATCAGCAGGGGCCAAATAAATCATCTGAATATTGTTACCTGTGTGTCAGACACCTGACTGCAACCTGTCATCTTCATCTTCATCTTCACCTTCACCTTCATCAGCTTGTTCTGTTGTTTTGTGTGTTTGAGGATCAAACTTTAATGTTTGAGGTTAAATTAAATATTTTTTAAATCTATCAAATAAAAAACACGTTTGTTCAGTGTTTGTGTGCAGGTGTGTCCTACTGAACATACAGGTGTGTCCTACTGAACATACAGGTGTGTCCTGACTGAACATACAGGTGTGTCCTGACTGAACATACAGGTGTGTCCTACTGAACATACAGGTGTGTCCTGACTGAACATACAGGTGTGTCCTACAGGTGTGTCCTACTGAACATACAGGTGTGTCCTACTGAACATACAGGTGTGTCCTGACTGAACATACAGGTGTGTCCTGACTGAACATACAGGTGTGTCCGACTGAACATACAGGTGTGTCCTGACTGAACATACAGGTGTGTCCTACTGAACATACAGGTGTGTCCTACTGAACATACAGGTATGTCCTACTGAACATACAGGTGTGTCCTGACTGAACATACAGGTGTGTCCTACTGAACATACAGGTATGTCCTACTGAACATACAGGTGTGTCCTGACTGAACATACAGGTGTGTCCTGACTGAACATACAGGTGTGTCCTACTGAACATACAGGTGTGTCCTGACTGAACATACAGGTGTGTCCTGACTGAACATACAGGTGTGTCCTACAGGTGTGTCCTACTGAACATACAGGTGTGTCCTACTGAACATACAGGTGTGTCCTACAGGTGTGTCCTACTGAACATACAGGTGTGTCCTACAGGTGTGTCCTACTGAACATACAGGTGTGTCCTGACTGAACATACAGGTGTGTCCTGACTGAACATACAGGTGTGTCCTACTGAACATACAGGTGTGTCCTACAGGTGTGTCCTGACTGAACATACAGATGTGTCCTACTGAACATACAGGTGTGTCCTACTGAACATACAGGTGTGTCCTACAGGTGTGTCCTACTGAACATACAGGTGTGTCCTGACTGAACATACAGGTGTGTCCTACTGAACATACAGGTGTGTCCTACAGGTGTGTCCTGACTGAACATACAGGTGTGTCCTACAGGTGTGTCCTGACTGAACATACAGGTGTGTCCTGACTGAACATACAGGTGTGTCCTGACTGAACATACAGGTGTGTCCGACTGAACATACAGGTGTGTCCTGACTGAACATACAGGTGTGTCCTGACTGAACATACAGGTGTGTCCTGACTGAACATACAGGTGTGTCCTACTGAACATACAGGTGTGTCCTACAGGTGTGTCCTGACTGAACATACAGGTGTGTCCTACAGGTGTGTCCTGACTGAACATACAGGTGTGTCCTGACTGAACATACAGGTGTGTCCTGACTGAACATACAGGTGTGTCCGACTGAACATACAGGTGTGTCCTGACTGAACATACAGGTGTGTCCTGACTGAACATACAGGTGTGTCCTACTGAACATACAGGTGTGTCCTACAGGTGTGTCCTACTGAACATACAGGTGTGTCCGACTGAACATACAGGTGTGTCCTGACTGAACATACAGGTGTGTCCTACTGAACATACAGGTGTGTCCTACAGGTGTGTCCTACTGAACATACAGGTGTGTCCTACTGAACATACAGGTGTGTCCTACTGAACATACAGGTGTGTCCTACTGAACATACAGGTGTGTCCTACAGGTGTGTCCTGACTGAACATACAGGTGTGTCCTACAGGTGTGTCCTGACTGAACATACAGGTGTGTCCTGACTGAACATACAGGTGTGTCCGACTGAACATACAGGTGTGTCCTGACTGAACATACAGGTGTGTCCTGACTGAACATACAGGTGTGTCCTACTGAACATACAGGTGTGTCCTACAGGTGTGTCCTACTGAACATACAGGTGTGTCCGACTGAACATACAGGTGTGTCCTACTGAACATACAGGTGTGTCCTACTGAATGGGAGGAGCTTTAAATATCTGTAAATATGAAGAAACACAAGTAAATGACGAGCATGTTGTTGAAGCCCATTAAAAGTTTTACAGTCGATGTTGAAATAAAGACGATCAGGAGAGCGACAGGAAGAGGTCGACCACATCTTTCATTCATGAGCAACTGTGTGTGTGTGTGTGTGTGTGTGTGTGTGTGTGTGTGTGTGTGTGCGCGCGCTAATGGATGACTCGAGGCTTCCTGTTTAACACGGCAACTTAGCATAATTAAACAGACACACACACACACACACCCACACACACACAGTTGTGTACATCAGCGCCCGTTCACAGGTGCAGTTAGCGAGGACTGTGATATGAATCTATTTCTCATGTGATAATAATCACACTGAGACGTGTCATCAGTCCGTCTCCCTCGGCTACATGGACCTGCGGCTCTGAGGAAACCAGCTGAACCAGGCTCAGTATCTGCTGCTACACAGCGTGATGTCATCCTGTCAGTTTCAACCAATCACATCCATGTATCACTCCAGGCGCAGGTTTCATTTCAACATTATATTAAGTTTTCAGCATCAACCACATTTCCTGCTCTCTGCTGAATTATTATCCACAGATATGTGCTTTTCTGCATCAGTGAATGGTGTTTATGTTTTTATTAATGTTAAATAAAGCATAATTCAAAATGTAGCATGATGTAATGGTCTCAGGAGACGTGGACCGACACTGGACAGATAACCAGTGATGCTCCACACTAACAGCTGAAGCTGCTGGTTGGCAGCCATGTTTGTTCTGGTACAGCTGGTGTTCTCGTGAGCAGCTCCAGATGTTCAGTCTGCTGTCGCCAGGGTTTACTCAGGCAAAAATCATCATCATGAAACAGCACGAGCTGCTGGAAACAGACAGAAGCTAACGAATAAAAGCTAACACAAGCTAATAAACGGTGGACTTCTTTATTTTGGTTTGAAGCTTTGAGCGTCTCAGTGAACTGAAGAACTTCCTTCCTGTTTATAAAATTAGACATTTGTTCATGTTTGTTCACATATTTGGATGCTAACGTTTCCACGGACACAGCTGATTGGTCCTCGGTGAGCTGCTGCTAATCGGTCCTCTCTACACGAAGCTGTGTGGAGAAACATGGAGTGTGTAGCTGCTCGCTAGCTGCAGGCTGCTCACTGACTCTGATACTGTCCGACACTTGTGACTGTGCAACCAGCCACACACACACACACACACACACACACACACACACACACACAGTGACACTACTCCCCCCAGGGACTCAGCGGGCTACAAAGGCATCCCAGCATGCATCTCTCCGTCCGCCTTATAACACACTCAGCTGGAATCAAAAAGAGCATCACTGAGTGTGAGTGCGTGTGTGTGTGTGTGTGTGTGTGTGTGTGTGTGAGTGTGTGTGTGTGTGTGTGTGTGTGTGAGTGTGTGTGTGTGTGTGTGTGTGTGTGTGTGTGTGTGAGTGTGTGTGTGTGTGTGTGAGTGTGTGTGTGTGTGTGAGTGTGTGTGTGTTGACTCACTGGCCTGGAAGCTGAAGGAAACCCTCCTCATGATACTGAACACCAGAGAAAAAAAACAGTGAGCTCATACGTGTCCTACTTCCTGTTCACAGCTGAGGTCAGACAATGGATGAACACAATGATGTCATCACGTGGCCTCTACTGGAGCGAGCTAATGGACCGAACTGACAGAATCAGAATCAGCTTTATTGGCCAAGTCTGTGAACACATACAAGGAATCTGATTCTGGTTTGTTTTCACTCACAATGTACAGAGACGTAAACATGAACATGAACATAACAAACATTCAACTGAGAGAACAAAAAGAACAAAGAACAATAAGTTAAAGAATGGTTTAAAAACTGAATAAGTAAATAAGTAAGTAAAGTGTTCAGAGGTCTGGACTATTATAAATATATATTTAAGTATATATAAATGCATTAATTTACAGTGTGGATTTATGTTGTTCAGTTGAGGTGCAGTTTAGTCTGTAATGTAAAGTAATATAGTAAATGTAATGTAAAGTCTGAGTGGATGATTTTGGAGTCGGGGGGTTGCTGACAGCGGGTGACTGATCGAGTGTTCATCAGTGTGACGGCCCGGGGGAAGAAACTGTTCTTGTGTCTGGCTGTTTTGGCGTACAGAGTTCTGTAGCGCCTGCCGGAGGGGAGAAGCTCAAGCAGATTGTGTCGAGGGTGTGACGGTCGGATGGTGAGATGTTTCCTGCCTGTTTCCTGCTTCTTGATGAGTAAAGGTCCTGGATGGTGGGCAGTTTAGCACCAATGATTTTTTTCTGCAGTCCTGATTGTCTGTTTCAGTCTGTTCCTGTCCTGTTTGGCTGCTGATCCAACCCAGACGATGATGGAGGTGCAGAGAACAGACTGGACTATTGCCGTGTAGAACTGGATCAGCAGCTCCTGGGGCAGGTTGAACTTCCTGAGCTGATGCAGGAAGTTCATCCTCTGCTGGACCTTTTTGATGATGGAGTCTATGTTTAGGGCCCACTTTAGGTCCAGGGAGACGGTAGTTCCCAGGAACCTGAAGGTTTCCACAGCAGACACAGAGTTATTGAAAATGGTGATGGGGGGCAGTGTAGTGGGGCTCCTCCTGAAGTCCACTGTTATCTCCACTCTTTTGAGCGTGTTCTGGCCACACCGGAGTGCCAGCTGTCCAACCTCCCGTCTGTTAGCAGACTCGTCACTGTCCCTGAGGAGGCTGAAGACCGTTGTGTTGTCTGCAGACTTCAGGAGTTTGACAGATGGGTCTCTTGAAGTGCAGTCGTTGGTGTATAGGGAGAAGAGCAGTGGGGAGAGCACACATCCCTGGGGGGCGCCTGTGCTAATTGACCGGGTGCTGGATGTGATTGTCCTCAGCCCCACCTGCTGCCTCCTGTCTGTCAGGAAGTCTGTGATCCACTGACAGGTGGAGGCTGGGACGCTGAGCTGGGTGGGTTTGGAGTGGAGGATGTCTGGGATGATGGTGTTAAATGCTGAGCTGAAGTCCACAAACAGGATCCTAGCATGTGTCCCTGGGGAGTCCAGGTGTTGCAGGATGTAGTGCAGTCCCATGTTGATTGCATCATCCACTGACCTGTTTACCCGATATGCAAACTTTAGGGGGTCCAGCAGGGGGCCTGTGATGTCCTTCAGGTGGCTCAACACCAGTCTCTCGAAGGACTTGATGACCACAGACGTCAGAGTCACGGACCTGTAGTCATTTAGTCCTGAGATTGCTGGTTTCTTGGGGACTGGGATTATTGTGGAGCTTTTGAAGCAGGAGGGGACTTCACACAGCTCCAGTGATCTGTGATGTCAAATATTTTATTGGCCTTTTTGCTTAATTGATGGTACAGTTGAAGACTTGGACAGGAAACAGGATGAGAGAGAGGGGGAGTGACACGCAGCAAAGGCACCCGGGCCGGGAGTCGAAACCCGGGTCTGCTGCCGCGAGGACACAGCCTCTGTGCACGGGACTCCCGCTCTACCCACTGAGCTAAACGGCGCCCCCTGGTGGGACATTTAACATGCTGTCTATATCTTGGCAGTTCACGGCTGAGGCTTGCTCTGTTAAAGTCTGCAAGAACAATGAGCAGGCCTGAGGTGGGATGTAAACACCAACCAGACCAAACGAGCTGAACTCCCGTGGTGAATAAAACTGTGTCTCCAGGTGGGGGCTGCAAGATTTGTTTAACACTGTGACATCTGCACACCAACCTTGGTTTATATAAAAGCAGATTCCACCTCCCCTCCTCTTCCCGAGAGCCCAGTTACGCTGTCCGCTTGGAGAATTTTAAAATCCGGCAGATGTAATCCTGTGTCGGGGATGTGTTCGCTGAGCCTGGTTTCAGTAAAACACAGGGAGACTGATCTGCAAAAGTCAGAGTTTCTGCTGTTAAGAAGCAGCAGTTTATCCATTTTATTGTTCAGGGAGCCGACAGGAGCGCTGTTCTAAATCCCTGCTGTCTGAGCTTAACGACAGAGCCAGCTCGTTTGCCCCGTCTGTGTCTCTGGAACATCCCATAGAGAGCTGCTGCTCCTCCAACTAAAAGGTCCTGAAATATTCCAGGATCGATGGAAAACAGCAAAAAAGTGTGAGCAGTTCAAAGAGGTGACATTAAACCTGGACACAGCGTTGAAGGCGGAGCCCAGTGGAGCCTGAAGCCAGTAAAGTTCGACAGACCCGGGTCTGAAAATACTCAGAACCTCCGTGTTGTGTGATCCACAGAGTGGGGGGGCACCAGGGACGTCCACCGACCGTGACAGCTAACTTCCTGTTTACACCTGAACTCACAGATAAATACTCCAAATACTGCACACTGGACCTTCAGTGGAAATGTGCTGTTAAATGAAATAATTCAGACAGGTTCTCAGGTGCAGCTGTATGAACCGCAGGCGAGGGAATCACAGTTAGCTCCCTGTTAGCTCGAGATTTGCACATCTACATTAAAGGAGAACTTCGGCTGTTTTTAACTCATAACCCTGTTGATGTCAGTAGGAAAAATAACGTGAATGTTTTGCACAATACGAGATATCAGAACAGCAGCTAAAGTGAACCTATGGGGCAGACATCCTTAAGTTTCACTGTCGGTCATGTCTGCCCCCATAGGTTCACTTCAGCTGCCGGTCTGATACTCGCTAAATATTGTGCCAAATGTTCTCGTTATTTTTCCTGATGACAGCACTCGGTAACCAAGATCAACAGGGATATGGGTTAAAAACGCCCGAAGTTCTCTAATGATGTTTTTACATGTGCTTAACAGTGGAATGTGATTTATGTGATATTACATGTTTTCACGTCTCATCACTCAACTTTCACACATACAGTCAACAGATTTCATATCAGATGAAGATATTTTATATTCTGTTTGTCACTGAAACATTCACATACAGAAAGATATCATTAACTTCTGCATATTCACATTATTTCTGTTTATTCTCTCTTCTGTTGGTCTGTCAGACAAGATTATAACGTATTTCCAAAGTTTTGATTATAACATGGGATTTCAATAAAAAGATCAATAAGATGGTTTCCTGCTGAGATGAAAACACTAACAGCAGCAGAAGAAGAATCCACGCAGAGTTCGTCTTCTTCTTCTTCTGTGGCTCTCTGTGTTTTAATTACAGTCATCAACCCGTCCACCGCCAGCATGTATGGTTACCAAGGCAACCTGGACGCAGCTCCGGATCCTTACTGTGGTTGCCACGGAAACAAGCATCTCCAGCCCTTATTTCCCCCTCACACACACACACACACACACACACACACACACTGAATTAAGCCTTCAACAGCAGCCCAGGTTTCACTCAGCACAGTTCTCCAGGTAATTAATCAATGATCCAGTCAGAGAGCCTCAGACTGTGTTGCCGTGCAGCTGATGGCAGGTGAAGTTAGATGTCTTTGTAGAATAAGTTGGATGAGTTTGAGCGCCGATGAAAATCTGATGTCACACACGCTGTGGCCCAGAGCTGACGGGCAGTAAAGGAGCTCCGCAAACATGGGAGGAAAAATAAATACATACATAAATAAAATAATAGTAATAATAATAATAATGATAATGATAATAATATAATTTATTACACGGCTCTTCTTAATGCTGTAGAACGCTCCATTCACTTAATGAGCCTTCCCAACGTTCGGCGGTCAATTATTTTCATGTAATTGACCGCCGCTAATCATATTTGACCGTCATCAAGGAAAGTGGCCTTTTTGCCTCTGATTCACGTATTTCGTATCACTCCGCGCTCTAAAATCTTTGCTCCGTAAGTAGTCCGGTCACTTATCACCCCAGCGTCTTCGGTCACTGAGCGACGTCAGCTGATCTGTAGTCTACTTCATATCGGAAAAAACCTACTCTAGGCCACTAGTATGGATTGTTCCACATTAACTTTAATATTCTTGGAAAATACGGTGATCTCAATGCTTGGCAAAAGGCTGAGTTGTCATCAGCGGTCAAGAAAAGAAAAAGAGAGGAAAGCAGCGAAGAGGAAGAAGAGAAACGGCGTCGGTTTGGCGAACTATATTTCTCTGCTGAAAACACTGTGAACGGTAACAAATAAAATGTAAAAAGACGCACTGTGTCAAGTTTTCTTTCACGTTGGCAAGTAACCGTGAAAAAAACCAAACCGGACCCCGACGCAACCTGTCAGGACCCGATAGTGACCGCTGTTCTATACATTACCCCTTACATACCTGTCCTCTGTGAGGGGGGGCGGGGTCAGGACCTGTCCTCTGTGAGGGGGCGGGGTCAGGACCTGTCCTCTGTGAGGGGGGCGGGGTCAGGACCTGTCCTCTGTGAGCGGGGCGGGGTCAGGACCTGTCCTCTGTGAGGGGGCGGGGTCAGGACCTGTCCTCTGTGCGGGGGCGGGGTCAGGACCTGTCCTCTGTGAGGGGGCGGGGTCAGGACCTGTCCTCTGTGAGGGGGCGGGGTAAGGACCTGTCCTCTGTGAGGGGGGCGGGGTCAGGACCTGTCCTCTGTGAGGGGGGCGGGGTCAGGACCTGTCCTCTGTGAGGGGGCGGGGTCAGGACCTGTCCTCTGTGAGGGGGCGGGGTCAGGACCTGTCCTCTGTGAGGGGGGCGGGGTCAGGACCTGTCCTCTGTGAGGGGGCGGGGTCAGGACCTGTCCTCTGTGAGGGGGGCGGGGTCAGGACCTGTCCTCTGTGAGGGGGCGGGGTCAGGACCTGTCCTCTGTGAGGGGGCGGGGTCAGGACCTGTCCTCTGTGAGGGGGGCGGGGTCAGGACCTGTCCTCTGTGAGGGGGCGGGGTCAGGACCTGTCCTCTGTGAGGGGGCGGGGTCAGGACCTATCCTCTGTGCGGGGGCGGGGTCAGGACCTGTCCTCTGTGAGGGGGCGGGGTCAGGACCTGTCCTCTGTGCGGGGGGCGGGGTCAGGACCTGTCCTCTGTGCGGGGGCGGGGTCAGGACCTGTCCTCTGTGAGGAGGGCGGGGTCAGGACCTGTCCTCTGTGGGGGGGGCGGGGTCAGGACCTGTCCTCTGTGAGGGGGCGGGGTCAGGACCTGTCCTCTGTGAGGGGGCGGGGTCGAGAGGCGAGCTGCCTGAATCTGACCGGACCGAGACCCCAAGACCCAGAGAGAGATTTACTGATACTGTAGCGGAACCACAAGGTCCAAAAGACTGAAACTATCCGGCACCCAGCGAAGGAAAAGAAGGAAAGAAGAGGAAGAAAAACGTGAAGAAGATACAAGTACAGTAACGTCAATGTGATGATGTGAATTAAATTAATAGTTTAATGATCGTTGTTGGAGCAGAATGTTAGCTTGCTAGCTTACTTTGGATGATAGCAGCATTGTTTAATAATCAATAAAAAACTGAGTCGACGTTTGTTAATGTTACTCCACCTTCAATTCATCAGGGACGTTTAGAAAGTTAACATTAGAACTGTACAGGTGTTATTTTACAGGTGTCTTTACTGCTTGTATGTTAAAATGATATTAGTTTTCCATCCCCTTTGTAACAGGGTAGATGTAAACCTTTAGTTTATTGTGTCACAATTTATGTTTGTTAAAGTTTACATCAGTGTTAAAGTGTATAACTGTTAATACTCCACATCTTAGCTTTCCCATATCATTCATAGGCAATATATATATATATATATATATATTTACACACATACATATATATTTACACACACGCACACACTGCACTTGCACTCTGGTTAGACTGAATTGTAATGCAATGACAATAAAGTTGAATGAATCTCATCATAAGTTCATTATTAGTCTATATTAGTCTTATGTATAGCACACACCAAGCATCTGTTTATTTTTATTAAAATGTAACATGCAGTGGTCACATATACTTCTCTTCTCTCTTCAGATGCACTTTAATATTACAGCAGCAGCAGCACAGTGACACAGCATCAGGTGCTCCTGTCCTCTACCTCAGCACAGCAGAGTGACACAGCATCAGGTGCTCCTGTCCTCTACCTCAGCACAGCAGAGAGACACAGCATCAGGTGCTCCTGTCCTCTACCTCAGCACAGCCAGAGAGGGACACAGCATCAGGGTGCTCCTGTCCTCTACCTCAGTACAGCAGAGAGACACAGCATCAGGTGCTCCTGTCCTCTACCTCAGTACAGCAGAGAGACACAGCATCAGGTGCTCCTGTCCTCTACCTCAGCACAGCAGAGTGACACAGCATCAGGTGCTCCTGTCCTCTACCTCAGCACAGCAGAGAGACACAGCATCAGGTGCTCCTGTCCTCTACCTCAGTACAGCAGAGAGACACAGCATCAGGTGCTCCTGTCCTCTACCTCAGTACAGCAGAGAGACACAGCATCAGGTGCTCCTGTCCTCTACCTCAGTACAGCAGAGAGACACAGCATCAGGTGCTCCTGTCCCTCTACCTCAGCACAGCAGAGAGACACAGCATCAGGTGCTCCTGTCCTCTACCTCAGCACAGCAGAGAGACACAGCATCAGGTGCTCCTGTCCTCTACCTCAGCACAGCAGAGAGACACAGCATCAGGTGCTTCCTGTCCTCTACCTCAGCACAGCAGAGAGACACAGCATCAGGTGCTCCTGTCCTCTACCTCAGCACAGCAGAGAGACACAGCATCAGGTGCTCCTGTCCTCTACCTCAGCACAGCAGAGTGACACAGCATCAGGTGCTCCTGTCCTCTACCTCAGCACAGCAGTGACACAGCATCAGGTGCTCCTGTCCTCTACCTCAGCACAGCAGAGTGACACAGCATCAGGTGCTCCTGTCCTCTACCTCAGCACAGCAGTGACACAGCATCAGGTGCTCCTGTCCTCTACCTCAGCACAGCAGAGTGACACAGCATCAGGTGCTCCTGTCCTCTACCTCAGCACAGCAGAGTGACACAGCATCAGGTGCTCCTGTCCTCTACCTCAGCACAGCAGAGAGACACAGCATCAGTGCTCCTGTCCTCTACCTCAGCACAGCAGAGAGACACAGCATCAGGTGCTCCTGTCCTCTACCTCAGCACAGCCAGTGACACAGCATCAGGTGCTCCTGTCCTCTACCTCAGCACAGCAGAGAGACACAGCATCAGGTGCTCCTGTCCTCTACCTCAGCACAGCAGAGAGACACAGCATCAGGTGCTCCTGTCCTCTACCTCAGCACAGCAGAGAGACACAGCATCAGGTGCTCCTGTCCTCTACCTCAGCACAGCAGAGTGACACAGCATCAGGTGCTCCTGTCCTCTACCTCAGCACAGCAGAGAGACACAGCATCAGGTGCTCCTGTCCTCTACCTCAGCACAGCAGAGTGACACAGCATCAGGTGCTCCTGTCCTCTACCTCAGCACAGCAGAGAGACACCAGCATCAGGTGCTCCTGTCCTCTACCAATCAAGTACAGCATCAGGTGCTCCTGTCCCTCTACCTCAGCACAGCATCCGGTGCTCCTGTCCTCTACCTCAGCACAGCAGAGTGACACAGCATCAGGTGCTCCTGTCCTCTACCTCAGCACAGCAGAGAGACACAGCATCAGGTGCTCCTGTCCTCTACCTCAGCACAGCAGAGAGACACAGCATCAGGTGCTCCTGTCCTCTACCTCACAGCAGAGAGACACAGCATCAGGTGCTCCTGTCCTCTACCTCAGCACAGCAGAGAGACACAGCATCCGGTGCTCCTGTCCTCTACCTCAGCACAGCAGAGTGACACAGCATCAGGACTGAAGGCACCAACAGACCTGCTGACTGGACATCTCTTCTAACTGACAAAGTGAGATGAGAGTTAGTTCACAGAGGACCAGTTCAAATATAAAACAGTTACACATTTCCCCGAAACAAAGATGGAGAGTGTCAAGATGACTCTTAGTCAATAGGGAAAAAAGATGATGATGTACTCAAACAGAAATGATAGCTTGCACGGCTTCTGCTGCTAAATGTTTCCTCCAAAAGAATACAGACTTAATAAGGAAGGACTAAAGGACTGGAACAATGCAAGCCACTGAAGGTTCATGAGGATAGCCGGGAGCACAATACCCACATGGCAACATGGAGGAGTCGGAGGTCATTCTGCAAAGCAGCTGACAATAGATAAGAGAGAGACGGCACTCACATAATATGTTTACACAATGCCTTATTTATATTGTTTTTTTATTACTTGTTTCTTTCTTCAGTTTTTATTTGGTGTGATATTTTTGACTTAAAAGAAATAAAATCTTGAATACATACATGCAGTTTCTGTGTGAGTGTATGAAAACTGATTGTGAAATTGACTGCGATGCAAGGGGGCGTGGCTAAGATCTTATAGGCACCAAATAGAGCTCAACGGTCACCGCCCACTTTTTTAACAGCCCCGGTTCCGGAAGTGAATTCCCCATACATTCACTCCACTGACACTTCATAAAATCTGTATATAAAGAGTTTTAAGCCTGGAACCAAGCCAATAAACTACGAGATGAATCGTGACCATGAAACATTTAATCCGGCACAAAACAAAACAAAAAAATCATCATCTCTAAAACACTGCAGCAGGTCAGAAAGTGACATCATGGTCGCTCTGTGGTAAACCATCGTAGAGTTCAGTGTTAGCAGTAACTAGCTAACATGAAATTCGCGGGTTTGGTAAACATTTCCATGGTAACAGCGAGCTCCACCAATCAGAGACGTCATCGGTACACTATAGGATTGTGGGTAGTGTAGTACTTTTCCATGACACCGCGAATAAAACACATTTTTCTCAAAACAAGGTTGATATCATACGGACTTGTGGCTTCTACAGGATCATATATCATCTTTCACAATCTGATAACTCTTGGTGAGTCTACTTTGGATGCTTACGGCATTATGGCCAATAATCAAAATCTATATGCAGAATATGAATGGCATTTTCACTTCCGGAACCTCACTGTTGAGCTCTATTACTCATGACCGGCACTGCTGTGGCCTCATGGGTAATGTAGTCTCTAGAGACTGAAGTGAGGAGAGCTGTCTCTCTGCAAAGATTTAGTTTGGACCTTTAATCATATATCCTTTAACTATAGTGTGTGTGTGTGTGTGTGTGTGTGTGTGTGTGTGTGTGTGTGTGTGTGTGTGTGTGTGTGAATGTGTGTGTGTGTGTGTGTGTGTGTGTGTGTGAATGTGTGTGTGTGTGTGTGTGAGCGCGCGGGCACGTGTCCTTCATTAATTCACTAACATCACAGAGGCTCGTGCCCGCGCTCCGCCGGCCGCGCGCCTCCTCTCCTCCGTCTGTGAGCGCGCGGGAGCGAGCGTCAGATCAAGGACGGACCGCGGGCTCGCGAGCTTCAGGTCATCAGTCCGCGAGCGACAAACGACAGACAAACGTTAAACACCTGAATTGATGAGAGAAGAAGAAGAAGGAGCACACACACACACACACACACACACACACACACAGAAACATCCGGTCAGAAGGATCCGTGAGGTCACCAGGAGCGCGAGGAGGTGATAAAGATGAAGATGGTGAAGAGCCGAGAATCAACAGGACGACGAGCAACAATGTCAGCGGGCACGTTCATCTAGACTGACACCCGAGACCGGACCGGACCGGACCGGACCGGCACTGGTTCGTCATTTCATTCACAACAACAACAACAACAACCACCTTTAACCCGACGGACCCGGGCCAGCAACCGAACCCGACGGAGCCGAGCGGAACACCCGGCTGATGGTGGGAACACTGCGAGGGATCATCGTGATTTAAATAAATCACAGACGGTGAAATCAACAGGAGACCGTCCAGAACCGGACGACGCAGTCTGTGACGGAATCCTGACCTGCAGGCGGACCGGGACCAGGACCAGCTGAGACCAGTAAGACACTTTATCATGTTGATTTCAACTGTTTGTTTTAAAATTCATTAATTTAAAATCATTAATTAATGAATATTCAGTCTCCAGAACCGTGACGTCAGAGAGCCCAGACGAAATATAAAAGAATAAACAAACACAAATTTCTAAAATCACCTTCTCCTTCTCCTTCTTCTCCTTCTTCTCCTTCTTCTCCTTCTCCTCCTTCTCCTTATTCTCCTTCTCCTTCTCCTTCTTCTCCTTCTTCTCCTTCATCTTCACCTTCTCCTTCTCCTTCTCCTTTTCCTCCTTCTCCTTCTCTTTCTTCTTCTTTTGCTCTTTAGATTTATTTTTAATTTGGACTCAGATTAAATGAATCCTGAGAACATATCTCCCTGGTTCTTAAGAAAATACAGCTGAGTTCTGTTCTTCGGTTCTGACTCAGACGTTGCACATCACGTCTGGAGAGTCTTTACTATAACAACATGCAGGTCAATATTCATTCATTCACTAATCAATATCAGGAGCTCCACACCAGAAAATGTTTTATGTCAATTATTATTGATAAAAGTAAAGTATTTCACATCTACAATAAGTAATCCATTACTTTACTTAGTTCCATTACTTTTGTGTTGTTAACTGTTAAAACTGGTTCCTGATCGATCGATTTTATTGATTTGAATAAAGGATGACATCATACACACATGTAGCGAGCCCCGCCTCCTGCATGCCTTCAGACAGCCAATCAGCAGCACTGTTAGATCTTGGCACACCCAGCATGCTGCATGCTTATTGGCTCACTGATGCGGATGACACTCCAGAACCTCCTCAGGACCAGAACTGTGGTATCGAATGACGCCAGTCCTGTTGGTGCTGATGAAGACGAAACAGATTGTTTTTCAGAGGTTCTGGATGGTTCAGATCAGAAATAGATTTTGGCCCGAAACTGTTCAGTGCTTCATAAACCAACAGCAGGATTTACAAATCTGTTATATGACCGACAGGAAACCAGTGTAAAAGATCTATGAACTGGAGTGATGTGATCTACTGTTTGGTTCTTGTTAGAACTTGAGCAGCAGCTGGTTCTGGATCAGCTGCAGCTGTCTGAGTCCTGTAGAGACGCCGTTACATTAGTTGAGTCTGCTGAAGATAAATATGTGGACAAGTTTCTCCAGATCGAGACGTAAGTCCTCTTATCCTGGATATGTTCTCCAGGTCACAGCAGGCTGACTTTGTCACTGTCTTATTGTGGCTGCTGAAGTTCTGGTTTGAGTCCAGGATCACATGGAGGGTTCTGGCTCGGTTTAATTTCCAACATTACAGACTGAAGCTGGGCAGAGACTGTTAGTCGTTCTTCCTCGGCTCCAAAAACAATTATTTTAGTCTTATCTTTGTTTAACTGAAGAAAACTCAGTTCAGTGCCTCTACTCAGCATTTGTATGGGATGATAGTCTGCTGGTGATGAGTTAGATAAATGTGTGTGTCGTCTGCGTATCCATGGTAACATATCTTATTGTTTTCCATTATCGGAGCCGGAGGAAGCCTGTAAATGTTGGACAGCAGAGGCCCCAGAATGGAGCCCTGCGGGACTCCGCTTGTCATTTCTTCCACTCAGATATTTAATTACCAATAGCAGTGTTGGAAATAACGGCGTCACAATAAACAGCTTTTTTTCAGTAACAGGTAATCTAACTAATTACTATTTCCATCGTTACAACGCTGTTACCGTTACCGACTATTAAATGTGGCGCGTTACAAACAGAAGCTGCTCATTGAAGCTGTTGTCACCGACTCGGCTCTCAGCCAGGGTCAGCCGGAGCTGCAGAGCTGTTTTATTTTATAATTTTTTTTTAGCTTGTCGAGGGAGGAGGGAGGGGCGGGACAACCGCATAAGTGATGCTGATTGGCTCTTTAAGGTAGAGTGAGAGTTTGTAAGCCAATCAGAGGCAGTGTTCAGTTTACACACAAACCACACACACACAGCAGCCTCGCACACATAAACTAGCAGAGGTGAACTGCAGCAATGGCGAATCCGGAGGGAAAGTTGGCGTTTTCAAAGTGGAAGTACAGACACTGCTTTAATCTCTTTTGTCTACGTCCGTTGTAAGCAACTCTGGTCTAATGAAGCATCTATCAACGGCACACGCTTCTACAAAACTAACACTGGCCAAAAACACTGTTGTTGACACTGTTGATGATGACAGCAGGCCAGGCGTGGCTAACGTGAGCTCCGCTAACAAAGAAGGACACGGAGCTGTCCGAGCAGCTACAGCTGGATGTTTCTGCTCCAGCTTCACAAAAACTTGACACAGACTGAACTGAATGCAATGATAGACAGGTTTGTTGTTGAGAACATGCTCCTGTTATCAACAGAATACAGGACACAAGCATTATTTTTGTTCCTGGTGATTATGTCTGAGAAGAAGGACTGCCTTGATTGTTTCCGATCTGAATTAAAAATGTAAAGTCTCTCTTTATAAATGTCAAAATGAACCTGGAGATTTGTTTTTCCCTGCACTCAGCTTTTCGACATTCCTGTTAGGGCTGGGGTTTGGACCAATTAGTGCAGGAGACCATAGACGAGAACAAGTTCAAAGTTTTAATTCTTAAGCAAGAAAGCACACATAATCCCACTCAAAAAACTGAAGGGTAGAGGCAGGAGGTACAGGCAGGCAGGATGGACTTTGAAAGAGTGAGGGAGCTTAAGACTAACGACAATAGGGTTAATGATGCGTTCAATGACGTATGGTCCGATGTACCTGGGAGCTAACTTGTGTGAATCAGTCTGAAGAGGGAGGTCACTTGACGAGAGCCAAACCTCTTGCCCAACCTGGTAGTCAGGAGCAGGGGTCCAATGTCGATCAGCCAATCGTTGGTTCCAAGTCACTGTCCATGTCAAGGCTGCTCAGGCTTCTTGCCAGACCTGACAGGCACGGCGTAGATGGGCCCTGACTGAGGGGACTGCAACTTCACACTCACAGCTTGGAAATAGAGGAGGTTGGTAACCCTGGGAGACCATGAATGGGGACATACCTGTGGCAGTGCTGACCAAGGAGTTGTGGGCGTATTCGACCCAAGGCGGGTGAGTGGACCAAGAGGCTGGGAGACGAGAAGCCACACATCATAGGGATGCCCCCAGGTCTTGGTTTGCCTGCTCCGTCTGGCCATTGGTCTGTGGGTGGTAACCGGGAGAGGCTGGCAGAAGCCCCCAGAACTTGACAGAATGCTTTCCAGACTTGGGAGGCAAACTGGGGAGCCCCGGTCAGAAAAATGCCCTTGGGGGAGACCATGGAGATGAAACAAATGAAGCACAAGAAGGTTAGCAGTTTTTAAGGAAGGGGGAAGTTTAGGCAAAGGTACAAAATGGACTGACTTAGAAAAATGATCAACAATGGTAAGTATAACTGTATTTTCATCTGATGGGGGTAAGCCAGTAACAAAGTCCACAGCAACGTGCGACCAGTGGCGATTAGGTACAGGCAAGGGGCGGAGGAGACTAGCTGGAGCACGGTGAGATGACTTGCTGCGACCACAGACGGAGCAGGCTGAGACAAACTCTCGGGTGTCAGCAGACATGGAGGGCCACCAGAATCTCTGCTGAAGCAGAGATAGGGTCCTATGGTAACCAGGATGGCAGGCCAACTTGGAAGAATGACACCACTTGAGCACAGATGACCTCACTGGGGGTGGAACGAAGAGCCGACCTCTCGGGCAGTGCTCAGGAGTAGTATGACCCTAATGGGCATCCTGAACTACCTGCTCGATCTCCCAACTGGCTGCTCCAACCACACAGAAGGATGGGACAATGGTCTCCACAGGGGCCTCCTCAACTGGGGATGAGAACTGGCGGGACAAGGCATTAGGCTTGGTGTTTCGGGAACCAGAGCGGTAGGTAAGAGTGAGGTTGAATCTCCCCAGGAAGGATGCCCACCGTGCCTGACGAGGGTTCAGCCTATGAGCAGAGCGTAAATATGCAGATTTTTATGATCAGTCCACACAATGAATGGGTGTTCCACACCTCAAGCCAGTGTCTCCATTCCTGCAGGGCCAACATGAC
This sequence comes from Sparus aurata, assembly GCF_900880675.1. NCBI lineage: Eukaryota > Metazoa > Chordata > Actinopteri > Spariformes > Sparidae > Sparus > Sparus aurata. The sequence continues at coordinate 37,230,745 of NC_044191.1, read as the reverse complement.
TGCAAGCAGCTCCCAGTTTCCTACATCGTAACTCCGCTCAGCTGGAGAGAGGCGTCTGGAGAAAAAGGCACAGGGGTGGAGTTTGTGGTTGACAGGATATCGCTGGGAGAGTATAGCACCCACTCCTGACTCTGAGGCGTTGACCTCCACGATGAACTGCAGATTTGGATCAGGGTGCGCTAGAACAGGGGCACTAGAAAACCTTTCCTTGAGGTTATTAAATGTAGCTTATGCTGCTGAGGACCACACAAAAGCCTTCTTTATTGAAGTCAACTGAGTGAGTTGGGCTGCCAACCTGCTATAGTTCTTAATAAATCGTCTGTAGAAGTTGGCAAACCCCAAGAACCTCTGAAGGTGTTTGCGAGTGGTTGGAACCGGCCACTCTATGGCGGCCTTGATTTTGGCTGGGTCAGGTTTAAATTGGCCTCACTCAATGAGAAAACTCAGGAAAGAAACAGTTGAAACACTAAACTTACATTTTTCTGCTTTAACATGAAAAAAGTTCTCCATTAGCCTCTGCAACACAGTTCTGACATGCAACACATGTTCCTTTACACTCTTAGAGAAAATCCAAATATCATCATGTCTGGATGTATGCCTCCATGGCTTCTTTCTCTGGCTCGGAGAGGTTATAGAGCTTTTTTGAAGGGAGAGGAGAACCAGGGAGTAGGTCAATTGCACAATCATAAGGTCTATGTGGAGGTTATGATAGTGCCTTGTCCTTACTGAATACCTGCTTGAGGTCATGATACTCACTGGGGACAGCTGATAATTCGATCTCCTCTGGGGGGCTCTGAGAGATGGAAACACTGGTGGTATGGCTGAACTAAGAAAGTTGGCATGGCAAAAAACACTCCAGTTATTTATGGAAGCAGTGGACCAGTTAATATGTGGGTTGTGAATCTTAAGCCAAGGTAGCCCTACTACAACAAGGGACATGGGTGAGGAAATGACAAACAGTTCTATCAGCTCGTGCTGGTTACCTGAGAGAGTCAGGGAAATAGGTTCAGTTCGGTGAGTAACTCTGGCTAATTGCTTTCCATCAAGTGCCAAGACCTCCTGGGGTTCAGAAAGAGCTATGGTGGGAATATTAGCCTGGCTAACAAGTTCATCGTCAATTAAACTATCATCAGCACCTGTGTCTATGAGAACTTGAACGGGCAAGGTGTCATGTGACCAGCGCAGCATACCTTGAACCTGGATCCTTTTACTTCTTGAGGGGGTCGAGGTTAGGGGAGTATGGCTCACCAGCACCCCCCTGCTAGCTGGGGAATGTCCCTCCTGGCCACAGTACGTAGAAGCATAAGCCTAGGCGGAAACGTTGTTGTCTCTCTGCCGGAGTCAGTCTGGCTCGTCCCAGCTGCATGGGCTCCTCAGTGTTGACTGGTGGTGGTGCAGCTTCCTCACATGGTCCAGCCGGCCATCGAACCGTGTCACACTGGTAGTGAGCTATTGAAGAGCCTCCATGACTTTGCTTAGCGTGGCATTGTGTTGGCTGACGAGCGAACCTTGAGACGACAAAGCGTGTTTAAGTTGTTCAGTCTCTGCAGGGTCCATCTTGGCCAGATGATTCTGTTAGGGCTGGGGTTTGGACCAATTAATGCAGGAGACCATAGGCGAGAACAAGTTCAAATTTTAATTCTCAAGCAAAAAAGCACACAAAATCCCTCTCGAAGGGTAAATGGTCTTGCATTTATATAGCGCTTTTCCAGTTTACTCCGGCCGCTGAAAGCGCTTTACAATTCATGCCACATTCAACCATTCACACACACATTCATACACCGCTGGCAGAGTCTGCCATGCAAGGCGCCAACTGCTCATCAGGAGCAATTTGGGGTTCAGTATCTTGCTCAAGGACACTTCGACATGCAGCTGGGATTCGAACCACCTTCCGATCACTAGACGACCCGTTCTACCTACTGAGCCACAGCCGCCCCGGTAGAGTAGGGTAGAGGCAGGAGGCATGGTGAAGTCATGACCGGGTTTAAACAGAGGTAGGGTGATTGCTTGTGATGCTAGACAGGTGTGTCTCATCTAAGTCTGGGAGACCAGCCATGCCTCCTGCCACAACCTGAAACAGAAAACAAGGGGAGGGGGAAAGCAGAGAAGCAAAAAAAACCTAGACCATAACAATTCCTTTCTTTCCATTTGACCAGTGGGGAATTCCTCCGAGAAGACTAATGTAAGAATTAGCCACCTGTTGAACTCTAGGGGGCAGAATTTCACCAGAGTAGCTGTTCAAACTTTTTAAACATTTTCCTTGTTTGTGTTGATGACGTGCTGATCACTGGCACACGTCCGGTTATTAAACAGAGGTTCAGTCTATTCACAGCTGTTTTCTATTTTTGTGTCCTTTTGTGTTCCCTTTTATAAAGCTAATGGTTACTATCCCTGCTAAACATCAGCATATTAGCATCCTGATGTTAGCATCCTGATGTTAGCATCCTGATGTTAACCTTAAGCAGCCTCACAGAGCTGGTATCATAACCCATGACTGCATTTTGACCTCCCTCTCCTCCTCCTCCTCCTCAGTGGAGCTCCGTGGCGTGCTGCTGCTCACCGTCCTGCAGCTGTGCTCGGTGGCTCGCGGCGGCTGCGAGCCTCGGGTGGTGAACATTGGTGCCGTGCTGAGTCAGAAGCGCTATGAACAGGTGTTCAAGGAGGCGGTGACGCAGGCCAACAACCTGTACGGGAAAGACAAGTTCAAGATGAACGCCATCTCAGTCACACACAAACCCAACGCCATCCAGATGGCTCTGTCGGTCTGCGAGGACCTCATCTCCAACCAGGTGAGCTGTCCTGTCACCTGACATGTTGTATCTGTCACATCTTCATTCTGTTTGTTCACAGTTTATCAAAACTGAGAGTTTTCAGGATGTTGTGATTTCGTGCTGCAGAGTGCTTCACATGTTTGTTATCTGAATCCTTTAGTATCGGTCGTATCAGATGTGGAAATGTTGATTGATTACATATCCGACATTTTCGGATCGCGCTCAATGTTGAATGCAGTTTTATTTGTGTGGCACTTTTCAAACTTCTGTCACAGTCAGCAACATAATGAGGACCCTGATGGTCGACGCCTGTAAGTGGGACAACAACACGTGATCTTTATTCAAATAAAGCTAAAATACAAGAATTCTGAATCCAAAAGTCCAAACAACAACAACAACAACAACAACAACAACAGTGACTTAACAGTTCACAGTGTAGCTACGGAGTTGATCTGTCGCCTCTCGCCTCCTGTTCTGTGTCAGTGTATGAAGCAATGCATTCTGGTCGCAGCGTGTTTTGTGTTTGGAGAGACGGAGACGCTCCACATTTACATGAAGTTGAACTCTGGCCTTTCTGTGTAAATCAGACGGGTTTCTGGTGCCTCATGACGCCTCTGGAAACTCGAACCTGGACATGGTTGAGTTGAAATGATTCTGCAGCTCAGGCTTGTTTCTCTTCTGAAGCATCTCAGAGGCGTTTCCTGATCTGTGATATCAGACAGCTTCCATGTTGCTGCAGCAACATCAGGAGTGGTGTTCGTCCAATCAGGTGCAGCCAGTGTTTGTGTGGTTCATCAGTTCATCATGAAGCAGAAAATGATAATAAACATCTCTTTGAATCTGACACATGAAAGGTTTGGTGACTGGAGAGAGGCTGCTCGTCTGACTGAGCTCAGTTTGTCTCAGACGTCTTTGTTTCCTCTTCTGTCAATGATCATATAACACATGAACATACAGAAGAGACCATCAGTCACATCCTGTTACTTTCACATAAAAGGCTCACCTGCTCCTGCAGTCTTTTATTTTGGAAACATTACTGAGAGCTGTTGAGTTCAACCAGAAAATAAAACCTGATCTGGATGAAGTTCTGAGGTGAACAGGAGACTAAACATAAAAATCTGTTCATGTAAATGAAACAATGTCATAAATGAAGAGAAACAGAAAAACAAGCAGAGAAAAGATTCAAAATCCTCAGCAACACGTTTCCTCTGAGGAAGAAATGAGGCCAACATGGCGTCGACGTGACAGACAGAGGAGGAAGAGGAGGGGGAGTCAGATTAACATCCTCCCTCTGCAGAAACACAGATGTAATCCTCCCCGAGATTACACACACACACACGCACGCACGCACGCACACACACACACACACACACACACACACACACACACACACACACACACACGCACACACACACACACACACACACACACACACACACAATACTCCACTACTAGTAACAGCTCTTCATCATCAGACTGTAGTTAGATAACTGATCCATATATTTACATGTGTTAATGAAAGTGATGGTCACATCACAGTTTTTATCTGATTGATGAGAAAATGATGCAGCATGTAATCTGTAAAGTAACTAGTAACTATCATCATCAGATAAATGTAGTGGAGTAAAAACAGACGATAGAAATACTCAGGGACCTGTTAATGTTTCTTCTCCCTCTTCTTCTTCTTCTTCCTCTTCTTCTTCTTCTTCTTCTTCTTCTTCTTCTTCTTCTCTCTGCAGGTGTATGCGATCCTGGTCAGTCACCCTCCTCAGTCTAACGACCATCTGACTCCGACACCTGTCTCCTACACCGCCGGCTTCTACAGAATCCCTGTGGTCGGTCTGACGACGCGCATGTCCATCTACTCTGACAAGGTAACCTGACCCTCCTGCAGCTACACCTGCAGCTACACCTGCAGCTACACCTGCAGCAGCTCACAGATTTAAAACCTATAACATAAAAGTCTGTTTTCAGGCTTCATGCTCATCCTCACTGTTTCTTCATCGTGGTGTTCCGCTGGGCTTCATCTCCAGGCAATAGGAACCAATGAGCCTCAGACAGGAAGTCAGACAGTACTGAGACGTCTCTCGGACGTGTTGTTGATCTGATGTGAACATGAGATTTAATGGTGGACTAAATGAGTACAGAGTAACAGGTCTCTGTCTCAGACTGTGTTACTGACTGAACTGTAGTGTCATGTGACCCGGGTCCAGCTGCTGTTGTAACCCAGTCATGTGTGTCCTGGTCCTGTGTTGTCTTCAGGCTCTGTTAAGTGCAGGTTGCAGAATATTTAGTCACGTTGGTCCAGTTTAGGGACTCTCAGGTTGAGCTGGAACCACTCAGAATCTCTCTGCGTTACAATATTGATGAAATAATTCATCCGTCATCCACCCAGAACATCCGGCGCTCCCAGTGAACGATGCTCCGTGTTTTAGAGGATTAAAAGACATGATGAAAGATTCACGTTTTATCTGTCGGGGTTCAGGTGAAGGCAGAGTGCCGGTCGCTCACATCCTGCCACTGTGCTGGGCAGCAGAGGGGATGTTAACAGTTAAAGGGACAGTTCACAGAACAGAACAACATCTCCTGTCTGTCCTCAGAGACGTGTTAGACTACAGCGACATGACTGCTGTTTACCACCTGTTTCAGTTTGAGTGTGATCATCATCTGTGTCTAACCTGTTTACAACATGGCAGCAGAACCAACTGGACCAGCTCAGAGGGACACTGTTTTATTTCAGTGTCGGGACATTACCGTGATCCTTCACACACACGGATCAACAGCAGACACAGTTTGTCTGGTTTGTACAGTCAGCAGCAGATAAAAACAACACTGATGTCTGTCAGCTCTGGCTAACAGCTAGCATCACACATATTCCAATGAGAGACAGAAGCTATTAGCAGTGATAAAGTTAGCACGACAGATGGTGAGAAATCAGTGAGCATCTCAAAAACATCAACTGGCAGAAACTCCACACACTAGCATTAGCATTAAGCAAACCAAACTGTAACGTTAGCATAAAAAACAAGAAATGCAATTTTAGCATAGAACAAAACCCTGTTAACTCTCCGTCCTCCTCTCTGCCGCTCAGAGCATCCACCTGTCGTTCCTGAGGACGGTGCCTCCGTACTCGCACCAGGCTCACGTCTGGTTCGACTTGATGAGAGAGTTCAGGTGGAACCACATCATCCTGATCGTCAGCGACGACCACGAAGGACGAGCCGCCCAGAAGAGACTGGAGACGCTGCTGGAGGAGAGAGAGACCAAGGTGAGACACACACACACACGCACACACACACACACACACACACACACACACACACACACACACACAACATGTGTGTTTATGTAACAACCTGCGTGATGCTTCGCTCTAATCCAGGTGTGTGTTGTCATCATTCAGACTGCAGTTTGACTTCTATGATCACCTCCTCCTCCTTCTTCTCCTTCTTCTTCTTCTCCTTCTTCGTTCTCTTCTCCCTTTTCTTCTTCTTCTTCCTCTTCTTCCTCTTCCTCTTCTTCTTCTTCGGCAGAAGCAGCATGTTTGTAGAACTGAAACTGCTCTCTGTTCCTCCATCTTCCTCATGGCTTTTATCTTCTTTCTGTCAGACGCTTTAAAGCTGCTTCTCCTCCATCACTTGCTTTTATTTCTCTCTCTGTCTCTCCGTCCGTCTCTCTGTCTGTCGTCCATGTCAACTTTCCGTTCTTCACCTCTGTCTGTCGTTTGGTTTCTCATCACCTCGACACTGACGGAGCTCGGAGTCGTGCAAACACATCTCAGCTGTCGACCTGACAGACAGACAGACAGACAGACACTTTCACTCCTGTGAAACCACGTTCTCCTTCATCCTCATGTTCTTAAGTTTCTTAAAGGGATATTCCGGTGTAAATTTAATCCATGGTCTAACACACCGTGAAACTGTGTTAGACTCCCTCTCCAGAGATCAAGTTAGCAGACCGCGAGCTAACGTAGTTTTATCAACCTCAGAAACGACCGCACGACAACAATACACTGCAGTAGATGGGTCCAAATATAAAACCGCCATCAAAAAGCAACAAATAATGCTCAGCACAGCACCAAACTTCAGCAACATTAGAAACAGGGTCCCAGCACATATTTCCAGGCATCAAACATTTGATATAGTTGCCGGATTTGTCGGAATAGATAAACAGATCTCACCACCTGAGAAGCCTTCCTTGTTGTGGGGAAGCCCTGTGAGTGGATTACCGAGTGCAGTAGAGTCCCGCAGTAATGATCATCATTGAGCTGCGGGACTCTACTGCACTCGGTAATGATGTCAGATGTTTGATGCCTGGAAATATGTGCTGGGACCCTGTTTCTAATGCTGCTGAAGTTTGGTGCTGTTCTGAGCATTATTTGTGGCTTTTTGATGGCGGTTTTATATTTGGATCCATTTACTGCAGTGTATTGTTGTCGTGCGGTCGTTTCTGAGGTTGATAAAACTCTGTAAATTAGCGGTCTGCTAACTTGATCTCTCGAGAGGGAGTCTAACACAGTTTCACGGTGATTTAGACCATGGATTAAACTTACACCGGAATATCCCTTTAAGTTTCGTCTCAAAGACGAAAATTTGTTTCTCAGAGTTTACTTATAGAGCAACTTTTAACCACGAGGCCGGTTCAGGAGGCTCAGTGAGTCTAGAGACAAGTTACAGTTCAGAAAAGTTCAAATGTGACTTCCTGTTGGAGCCACAGCGAACGATGAATGTTGGAGGAGGACCATGAATATTACAGCACATGAACAGATGCACAGCGTTGTGTCTGAATTAAATATCCGTCTGATTCACAATGAAAAAATGATGAATATAACAGCAGGCTGAATCGCTGAGAGTAGGGAGACAGTAGGTCAGGGTCAGGGTCAGGGGTCAGGGGTCAGGGTCAGGGGTCAGGGGTCAGGGTCAGGGTCAGGGTCAGGGGTCAGGGTCAGGGGTCAGGGGTCAGGGTCAGGGTCAGGGTAGGGTCAGGGTCCTTATGCATCAGTCTTCATCAGTGCTGATTCGTCATGACAGGCCTGTGTCACATCTACATATTGTGGTCGACCACACAGACGTGACGTAGTGACGACTCACAGTTAGTTGGGCTAGTTGTTGCAATACTGCAGCTGTCAAGCTAATAGCTAACATGCCAGCCAGCTGCATTACTGCTAGCTAGTAGCAGCTGTGTCAAGCTTCTCTCTGTTTTCTCTTTACTTTTTCAGACATTTTCTTTGCTGTTGCACATTATTTTGTTAGCTCCTTAGCTTAGCGTAGTGAGCTAGCTGACAGGACAATTAGCTTAGCTGTCGTCATCATCCAAACCATCCAGTCACAGACTTTGTAACGTGGACACATAAACAAGTTGGATCAGAGAGGAAGACTGAAGCTTTATAAAGAGCTGTATGCGTCTGTTTCACAGCAGTGAGTGTGTTTGTTCAGGGACTCTGCATCAGGATGTAAATTTAATGAGATTAACATTTGGAGCGGATTGAGTGGAGGACTAATGGGACGCTCCGCTGCCACGCCGGCTTAACATCACAGGAAGTTTCTGTAGAGCGAAGTCACCACTCACCTCAGTGCTCCAATCAAATCAAACTTTACTGAAACTCAGGCAGGTTCGTGACACCAGTCGCCATGGTTACCAGCTGACGTTTGTTTTATAGAGACATTTCGATCTGAAGAAGTTCCACAGGAGAGCCTCTGCAGGAGAATGAGGGTGTAACATTACACAGATGTGTCTGAACTCAAGCTAACAGCTCCTAGATCATGATATGATGCTTACAGACTGGAGCTAAAGCTAACAGCTCCTAGATCATGATGTGATGCTTACAGACTGGAGCTAAAGCTAACAGCTCCTAGATCATGATGTGATGCTTACAGACTGGAGCTAAAGCTAACAGCTCCTAGCTCATGATATGATGCTTACAGACTGGAGCTAAAGCTAACAGCTCCTAGATCATGATATGATGCTTACAGACTGGAGCTAAAGCTAACAGCTCCTAGATCATGATATGATGCTTACAGACTGGAGCTAAAGCTAACAGCTCCTAGCTCATGATATGATGCTTACAGACTGGAGCTAAAGCTAACAGCTCCTAGCTCATGATATGATGCTTACAGACTGGAGCTAAAGCTAACAGCTCCTAGATCATGATATGATGCTTACAGATTGGAGCTAAAGCTAACAGCTCCTAGCTCATGATATGATGTTTAAATACTGGAGCTAAAGCTAACAGCTCCTAGCTCATGATATGATGCTTACAGACTGGAGCTAAAGCTAACACCTCCTAGCTCATGATATGATGTTTAAATACTGGAGCTAAAGCTAACAGCTCCCAACTCATGATATGGTACTAACAGACTGATGTTAAGCTAACTTGTTAGCAGGGAATATATGAACTGACTGGTGTCTTCGGGTGTTGAACTGATTCTACAGATGAGAATATTCCTGCTGTGTTTCAGTGATTTTGCAGAATCGTGATGATGAATGAAACTGAATCCACTTGTCAGAGTTAACGCTCCGTCTGCAGAACAAAGACCTTCAACTCTATTGTTGATTCTGAATCAGTCTGAAGTGTTTGTGCTAACGAGGCTAACGAGGTTTCCTTAATCCTTTTCAAACAGATTGTTTGGTTCTTTGTTTTCATCCACTCTAAAAATAAAGCGGCTTGCTGTCAGCAGGTTGGAGGTGTTCAGTCACCTCAGACTAAATATAACTGTGAGGTCACCGTCAGTGAGACAGTGGCGCTCTGTGTGAAGTCATCTGCCAGCTGCTCTCATCTGCATCTGCCTGTGGGCGACTCATCGGGATCGTCTTCAGTTAATGTTGTAAGTCGAGTTCGTCAGATAAACGTTGTCTTTCTGCTTTGGATTTTTTCAGTATGTGATTTTGAGACACGGCTGATTGGAGTCACCAGGTGTTCAGGCTCTACAGATGGAACGTTTCTGTATCTCAGTGGCTTACAGGTGGTAGTCATAGTAATTATTATTGAAAGTAATCCCTGAGGAAGTTTTTTATTTCTTAAAATGTCGCTCAATGTTCCGTTTAAGTGATTCCAGTGGAGACACCTCACCTGTGAGAGGACGTAGGCAGGCGTCAGGACAATGTCTGTTTGTAACCTGACGTTCAGTTTCATCATCGACGTCCAACGTTAGAGAAAAAATGTGGTTTCTGACAGACAGACAGAGAGACAGGAGGACAGACAGACAGACAGGAGGACAGACAGCTGAGACGTGTCTTTGTCCTCCAGCGTCCTGACTGAAGAACCGTGTTGATGCTCTGACTGTCTATAATCTTCTGTGTCTGCATATTTTCTCTGTGACATTATCATCAGACTAAAAACAGGAACTATGAAAACCTCGACCAACAGAACTTTGACTTCAGGAGAACACCTAAGGTATAAACTTGCATGGTCAAATGATGCACGCCGCCCAACCAATGAGCTCGCCCGGTAGTAGCCAACCACAGTCAGCCCCGCCCACCCAGAACCAGCCGGCTCCAGAGATAGACTGTTATCCTGGTGGCTCGTCTCTCTCCACTGTCTCCTTCTGCCTTTTGAGTTTTCATGAGAATGGGTTCACCTTCACAGGAGAGACGCCCTTCCTCTTCCTCCCCTCCTCCTCCTCCCCTCCTCCTCTTCCTCTTCCCCCTGAGTCTCCTCCATGTGAAGGGTTGCATGCAGCCAGGCGGAGGCTTGGCTCAGTCTGCAGGCGGAGGAGCACCACCCAGGATCCTCTGCAACATCAAACCTCCTTTTCTGTTTTCTGTTGGGATATGAACCACGTTCTCCTCTTCCTCTTCCTCTTCCTCTTCCTCTTCCTCTCCCTCCTCCTCCTCCTCTTCCTCCTCTCCACTCGAATCTTTTTTTAATTTGCGGTTGCATCAGCGCTCTCTAACATGCACGTCCCTGATTGGTTGGTTGAAGTCTTGACCGCGCCTCAGTTTGCATGTAACACCACCTCCTTCTTTAGAGCTTCGACTTTGAGTTTTTCTTCAGTTCAGCAAATCTTGAACACTTTTTGTGTCCATTTTTGGCCCCGCCCCCCTCCTCCCTTGGTAGCATGGGTGAGAGGGCGCATGGTCGAGGCTGGGGCTGAGGTGTGTGGGTGGGGGTGGAGGTGTGTGGGTGGGGGGATGGAGGTGTGTGGGGGTGGAGGTGTGTGGGTGGAGGGGAGGCGACTGACGGTTCACAGCTCATGACTCGTGTCCTATGATGTGTCCTGTGGTGTTCTGTTCTGCCGTCTGTGTCAATATCCTTCATTGTGACCCGTGGCACCGGGCCTTGGTCGTCCAGGCGGAGAAGGTTCTGCTGTTCAGCCCGGATACCAACCTGACGTCGCTGCTGCTGGAGGCCAAAGACCTGGAGGCCCGGGTCATCATCCTGTCTGCCAGGTGTGTACCACCATTAAGTTCTGGATCATATATCTGTGTAGATGTGATTGCACTGGCTGCTGGATTTCTACCAGGTCCATCTGAGTGGTAGCGATAGTTCTGTTGTGAGATGGTTGTTCTGAGTTAGAAACGGACCAGGTGCCACATTCAGGAGTTGATCTGTCCAGTTCGACCGTTGTTCTTCGTGAAGTTCAGCTGTGTTCTCACATCATGAAGGTGTTGCTGTGACTTCAGGAGAGAGGAGAACTTTAGAACATCTGTCTGAGTCACACACAGGTGTTTCCTCTGGTTCCACTCGATGTGTATCGGTCTGCCAGGTTGCCCGAGCAGTCCAGGTGACCAGAATGAGGAGACCCAAACAGATGATGTTCAGTCCGTGAAATTTTGTTTTATTTTATATTAAGCACGTCAGGTTTACCGACATCCACACTCAACCACATCTTCCTCCAAATGACCGCTCAAATACCCCAGCACCTCCTTTCCCTAATTGGCACGTACCATTACCTTTTCCCCACCAACCTAAACATACAATAAATAAACAACTATTTACTTAAACATCCATACCAAATATAAATACAATCAATACAAACCCACAAAAATCACCTAGATAAATAATCATAATAATTTTCATATATTTACATTTAAAACCCATCAATTTAACTCCCCTCTACCTACTCCCCTCTTGGTTCCTCCCGCTCAACCAAGCGGAACTAATAAAAGGTGCCCACACCCCCGGGGGGCTCCTTTGTCTGGACACGCCCTGGGAGGAAGCAAAGTGGCAGAGGTAAGTTTTATGCTTCACACAATCATCCACCATCTGTTCACCTAACAGATCTTACGCCTTCCCACCTAATCCCCGCTAATCACTGCCTTTCTCTTCTCCCAGGTGAATCTTGATGGCCAGCTGATCCCGCCAGCATTATGTCAATAAACAATTTAACATTAGCTGTGTGTGCATCTCATTTTACCTATGAACCCACATACTTGCATATACACACGTCTTGGCTTAATCCGAGACCCGTCAGCAGAGTTATTGCTGACGTAACGGCAGTCTGTCGTCACATTTCCTTCCCCCCTCAGTACAACCTCAACTCTCATGTACTCTGGAGAGACAGTCTGCCACAAGGTTGTCTTTCCCTGCTCGGTACCGGACTGTGAACTCGTAGGGGTGGAAGGACAGGTACCATGCAGTGAGACAGGTGTTGGAGTCCTTCATCCGATTCAGCCATTGCAGAGCCCAGTGATCCATCTCAAGGATGGAGTGACGACCCAGCAAGTAGTATCTCAGCGACTCCACAGCCCACTTCACGGCTAAACACTCCTTCTCCACGGTCAAATACCTGGTCTCCCGGTCCAGGAGCTTGCGGCTCAGAAACAGGACAGGATGTCTCTCTCCACGTATGTCCTGAAGAAGGCACTGCCCCAGGGGCCGTCTCCAGAAGTGTCTGTCTGAAGCGTGAACGGCTGTGAGAAGTCTGGGTTGTGGAGAACAGACTCACTGGTGATGGCCCTCTTAAGGTCTTCAAATGCTTGGTCACAGTCGTCCGTCCATTTCACTCTGTTATGGGCGGAGGCCTTTGTGTGGTCCGTGAGTATGGCTGCCCTGTCAGCAAAGTTGGGAATAAGTTTCCTATACCACCCAACCAGTCCAAGGAAGGCATGCACTCTCTTCTTAGTGGTCGGAACAGGATATGAGTGGATGGCACCCACCTTCCTCACTCAAGGCTTGACCACCCCCTGCCCTACCACATGGCCCAGGTACTCCACCTGTTGGCATGCAAAAACACATTTGCCAGGATTGATGGTCAGTCCAGCTGATTTAATCAGGTGGAGGACCCTCCGGAGGTGAGCCCCATGCTCCTTCCAGGTCTGGCTGAAGATGACAACATCATCCAGGTAGGCAGCTGCAAACTGTGGCACCCCTCTCAAGACCTGATCCATCAACCTTTAGAACGTAGCTGGTGCCCCCTGGAGACTGAATGGTATCACCTTGAATTGGAACTTGCCATAGGGTGTTGAAAATGCTGTCAGCTCCTTTGTCTCTGGTGCCAGGGCCAGCTGCCAGTACCCTTTGCTCAAGTCCATAGCTGTAATGAACGTTGCATTCCCCACTCGCTCCAGCAGCTCGTCAATGCGGGGCATTGGATAGGACTCAAACCTTGACACAGTGTTCAGGTATCTGAAGACGATGCAGAACCTTAGTTACTCGTCCTTTTTTGGGACCAGCACAATGGGACTGCCCCACTTGCTGGTTGACATTTCACTGATGCCCAGCTGCATCATCATGTCCATCTCCTTCTTGAGCTTTGGCAACAACCTCTCAGGAATTCTGTAAGACTTGCGATAGGGAATAGCATTTGCTTTCAGGTGCACTTTGTGCTGGACCAGGGTTGTGAAGCCCAGTTTCTCTTGGAACAGCTCTGAAGCCAGCAATGCTTTTATCTCCCTCTGCTGAACAGGTTGAAGATGGGACACATCCATCCCAGCAGGCTCAGAGACATTTGTGGGGAATGATTGCTTGTGCCCTTCCTCTTCAGGTGGAAAGGTGCTACTCTTCAGGCTCCTTAAACTCCTTCAACAGGTTAACATGGATACACTGATGCTTCTTCTAATTGTCATGCATGTAGAGTTCATAAGTGACCTTACCCTGGTGTTTAGTGATCTCATAAGGCCCCTGCCACCTGGCCAACAGCTTATTGTCGCTGGTGGGAAGTAACAGCAGCACCTTCTGGTCAAGATGGAAAGTTCCGTCTCTAGCCTTCTTGTCATACCAGGTCTTCTGGTTGGCTTGTGCAGACTTCATGTGTTCCTGTGCCAGAGCCGTCATCTGCTCCAATCTGTCTCTCATCTTCATCACATAGGCCACCACATTCTCCTGTTCGGCCCTTGGGTTCTCCCAGTGCTCCTTCAGGAGCTCAAGAGGCCCCCTAACCTGATGCCCATAAAGCAGTTCAAAAGGCAAGAAACCTGTTGAAGCCTGTGGCACTTCCCGATAGGCAAAGAGCAGGTACGGCAGCCATTGGTCCAAGTCTGAGCCTGTGTGGGAGATAAACCTCCACAGCGTGCTTTTAAGAGTCTGATTGAACCTTTCTACCTGGGGGTGGTCTTAATACCCTTACTACTACTACTCCTAGCAGCTGATACACCTGCCTCAGAAGTTTCGAAAGAAAGTCTGTGCCACAGTCTGTGAGGACCTCTCTAGGTATGCCCACCCTTGAGAATAGCTGGAGAAGACAGTTAGAAACCTGCCTGGCCTTAACGGATTTGAGGTGTATCAATGACTGGTAGTGGTTGAAGCTGAGCCCGAGCTACTCCTCTAGGTGATGTTAGCTGACATGTCTCACTTGAAGCACAGAAGTCCTTGACACTGGTGTACATGCCTGGCCACACAAACCTACTGCCAATATGGCTGAGTGATTTTTGGAAAGCTAGGTGGCCTGCTCAAGGGATAGAATGCCTTAGCTCTATTACTTTCTGTTTGAGTGTCTGTGGCAAAACTAAGGCTTCAATCTTGCCTTTATGCTGGTAAAGAATATGATATACGTTCCATCAGATCGGATCGGATTTTGCGTTCTGCGCAGGCGTGAGATTTTTTTCCCGGGACTGTGAGCCGGAAGTAGAAGGACGGCGTCTTTCCTCCGAAATCACCGCAAGAAAGAGGGAAAGAGCTCCATTGTGCATCTAGTTTGTGTAATTATCATGTACACCATATATGAAATGTACAAAGATGTAGCTTCGTCTCGCTCTTCGTACGCCATTTTTCTGGAATGCCGAGGCAGTTTGTTGTTGCTGGTGACGTAAAGAGGTCAGCCGGAGGTGTCTCTGTTACCACTAGTTGAAATGGGTACAGCGCCACCTAGCGTACCGGGGTATGACATGCTCTGGACAATAATCCGATTTTCTCACTTGCATGTATACTCGGACAATTGCAGTTGTCTGATTGAGCAGTAGAGTGGAACTATGGCTGTAATCTGACTAAACTGTGCATGTAAACACAGTGCAGTCTCACTCCACAGCTCTCTGAGCACTAAACTGGGCAGAACAGCAGACTGAAAACTACCAGAGTCTAGAAATGCCTCCTCACGCCGACCATTCACTAGTGCTGGTGTAGTGAGGGCCTCCTCCTGAACTGGTGCTGGGTGGGAGGGTCTGGGAACTGAGCACAATAGAGGCTTACTCTGTCCGGTGGCAGGATATGTATACTGAGTGTGGCCTATCTCATGACACTGATAGCAGCAAACACACAGATGACTTTACTGAACATTACCTGAGGTGACGTTCACAAGCAGCAGCTGTCAGCGTGGTTTGAGTCGAGGTGAAGCTCTGAGTGAGACTCTGGTTCTGGTTCTGGTTCTCTGCCTCCTCTTATGTTCATGAAGTAAAGTCCACTTCCCATCCAGCTCCAGTCAGCAGTCAGCAGAACAGAACTTGGAGGTCAGCTCCGGATCACTGCTGCAGTCAGGCTGATCTACAAAGTAATCTCTGAGCCATCAGGGAACGGCTCCGGATCAGAACCTGATGAGACTCCATGTGTTTATTCCTCCAGACAGAGGTTACTGTGTGGCGCTGGATCTGCCAGTGGATGCTCAGGTGTGTCAGGTGTGTCAGGTGGGTGATGTCACATGCTGACCTGCTGTGTTTGTGTCTGCAGTGAGGATGAAGCTGCTGCCGTGTACAGAGCTGCTCGTCAACTCAACATGACCGGGTCCGGTTACGTCTGGCTGGTGGGAGAGAGAGAGATGACGGGCAAAGCTCTGAGTGAAGCTCCAGACGGTACGTCCTCTTCCTCTCCTCCTCCTCCTCCTCCTCTCTCTTCTTCCTCCTCCTCTCTCCTGCTCTCTATACTCTCCTCCTCCTCCTCCTCCTCCTCCTCCTCCTCCTCCTCTCTCTTCTTCCTCCTCCTCTCTCCTGCTCTCTATACTCTCCTCCTCCTCCTCCTCCTCCTCCTCTCTCTTCTTCCTCCTCCTCTCTCCTGCTCTCTATACTCTCCTCCTCCTCCTCCTCCTCCTCCTCCTCCTCCTCCTCCTCCTCTCTCTTCTTCTTCCTCCTCCTCTCTTCTCTCCTCCTCCACCTCCTCCTCCTCCTCCTCCTCTCTCTTCTTCTTCCTCCTCCTCTCTTCTCTCCTCCTCCTCCTCCTCCTCCTCTCTCAGCTCTGCTTCCATCAAGCTGTCATGATAAACCTGATCAGTCGTTGAAGAGTTAAAGTAATAAAACTAGAAGCTGATCAGAGTTTCTCTTCTGTCAGCTGTGTTTCTATATTTATGTGGGCCGGGTTCTGATCCCAGTGCTGGGACATCAGGAGGAGAAAGATGATGTCACTCAGTAAAAACTACAAAGACACTGAAAGCACCCGAGCAGAACCGGATCTGAACCGGATCTCACTGATGTTCACAGTTAAAACTAAAGTTCCAGAATGAAACAAGGAGAAGTCAGAAATCTAATGATCTGGTTGAGTTTAAAGTGGTGCTGACAGTCCGGTTGGTGCTGTGTGGTTAGTGTGTGATAGTTCAGAACCTGGATCCAGTTAGATGAATTGTTATCATCCAAAGAATGATTTGATCTGAATACCTGTCATGATATTTTATATCCAAAAGGTCAAAGGTCAACTTCACTGTGACATCATCACAGCTGTCCATCACCCTCCTCCTCCTCCTCGTCTTCATCACTACTGTCACATGACTGGATGGAAACATGGCCGCTCTCTGTCTCTCTGCCTGTCTTTCTCTCATCCTGTCTCTCTCTCTCTCTCTCTCTCTCTCCGTCTCTCTCTCTCCGTCTGTCTCTCTCTCTCTCTGTCCGTGTCTCTGGTAGTGTCTCTGATGAAGGAGCTCCTCCTCTTCCTCCTCGTCATCACAGTTTCTTCTTCTAACAGCTGGTTGAATGTTTAAACATGGCTGACATGTTTAAAGGTTTATAACCACGGTTGTGTTCTGTGGCTTTAAATGTGTCTAACATCTTCTTTTGTTTGTTTCATCTTCTATAGTGTGTGTCGTCTGCCCGCCCGCCCGCCCGTCCGCCGTTCTCACAGTATACAGCCAATAACGTGCTGCTCTTGGGGGAGGGGGCGGGGTTAAGCTTTGTTAGAGGTGGGCCGGTGGTGGGGGGCGGGGTTTTAAACAGCTAGTGTCGCTGCGGTAACCGTGACGTGTGTCTGAACAAACACTGGTAAGATGCCGCCGCTGCTTCCTGTCTCCTGCTTGATGCTCTGCCCTTTGCCATTGGCCAATGGAGGCCCCGCCCACTGCAACATGGAGTTCGCCCCACCAGGGAGGGGGCGGGGGTTTTGTATCAGCTGATTACCCAGTCGGCCAGACCGAGCTGCAGTATGTGGCCAAAAGTATGTAGAGGGCCCGCTATGTCCCATTTCAGTCTAGTCACTTCCAAAGTAAAGTAATCTGTTGATTACGAGCCGCCGTGCAGAGTTTTATAAACAAGATCACGTAAACAACAGCAAGATTACATAAACAACAATAAGATCACGTAAACAACAACAACATTACGTAAATAACAACAACATCACGTAAACAACAGCAGAATACATAAACAACAATAAGATCACAACAACATTACATAACATAACGTAAACAACAACAAGATCACGTAAACAACCGCTAGATCACATAAACAACAACAAGATCACATAAACAACAACATGATTTTCTGATTCTGTGTGTAAAATGATAATAATAAACACGATTTTTGTTTATAAACATTTAAAGTGATGCGACTGTGAAGAGTTCCACTTGTGACATCATGTAGATTGATGCCTCTTCCTCGCTGTTTCTCTGGCTGCTGGGTAATCGGCGCCCCGCTCTGTTGCCGTGGCGTTTTGTTTCACCAATCAGCTGCTGCACTCTTAAAAATGATGCGTGATCATTCTGCACATCTCTGTTTCTCCCCTGAACGCCAGATGTGTCAAAAAATTACCCATCATTCTCTTAAAGCGCAGCCAGACTGCACTCTGAAAATAGTCCTCAGCTGTTTTGTCTCTGCTGGAGGAGTTTGTGGTTTCTTTTTAAGGAAAATGTTTCAGGATAAATCATATTTCATCAGCAGCGTCCTGAAAACAAAAGGAGATTGTGAGAAATGATTCTTAGCTGATCTCCCTCCTTTTCTCGTGTTCTCCAAAGGATGAACCCTTCAGACGTGGCCTCTAACAACATCTTCTTTAGGCTCAAAGTGTCTATAAATCAGCACCAGGACAAACATGAATATGAGTTCTTGAAGTTGATATTTCAGCCACAATACAGCTTCTCTGTAGAAGTTGAAGGTTCCTTCTGTCCAACACTTTGATGACAACGTTTGATTTTAAATTCAAGATTTTCATGCAGAACTAAGCAGGAAGTTAAATCTTCACTTCTGTTGCTCGTCAGACAACAAAAACGAGGTCTCAGACTTCCATCATCTTGTCGATCCTGCTCGATTTTAGAAACTCTGATCGTGATCCGTTTCACAAAAAGACAAATCAAATAAAGACATAAAGAAGTTCAGGTTCACATGTTCCGGTCACAGTCGATCCTCGGAAGTGTTGTCACTATGACAATATAATGTGCAGGTGAAAACTGTGACCAGGGGGATTGTGGTTCCAGCAGACTTAAAGGTGAGAATGGTGGGACCACAATCTTTAAAGACTTTTCCAGGAATGATTATATAATGAAGGCTGGACAGAATAACATGAACACCTGCAGGTGAAGCTCTACAGCCTCACAGAGTCTCCAGACTGTCACCAGACAGGACCTTCAGAGGGAGTGTGTGCTGCGGGACGTTTTGTGGGATTGCATTAGATTGTAAGTGTTCTGTTATTGTGTCCACCCTCCACCTCTGTACAGATTCCCTAAAAAGAAACCTATGAAGTAGAACTGTGACATTATGGATTTTGATGTTGTTTTTCTTCAGCAGACATTTGTCACATTAGGAAAACGTTTCTGCATCTGGTGCTTTAGTGAACTGAACAACAGCATGCTAACGCTGTTAGCACTCCTTATTAGAAATGATATTATAATATTTTAATATTATTAACCTTTAAGTGTTAATGAAAGTGGGATTAGCCCAGGTACAGGTAAAAACCCTGAAATCATATGAGGCACATCTTGACATAAAGCTAAAAATGTTGCTATAAGTATTTCTCTATTTCTCTTGGCTAATGTTAGCTAACTGTTCCCAGTGGTTAGCCTTCAGTTGGAAATATTAGCTATCTACAATGAGTGGTTTTCTCAAGCAAACAGTCTTTAAACAGGTTGAGAGACTTTTAAAGAAAATGTAAGCCATCTGTAGGCTACCCAACGCTTTGATATATGTTAAAGGTGCTAGTTAGTAATTTCACAAGGACATTTTTGCTAGCTGTACTCAGTTACCTAGGGAATACTAACAGTGCCAGCTAGCTAGCTGTTCATTTTATTAGGAAATGTTGGTTAGCTGTACAGTAGTTTCAGTAGGGAATGCTAACAGCATTAGCCAGCTGTATACTGTAGTTTTGGAAGGAAATTCTGGCAAGTTGTTCTCATGTGTATCTATGTGGGGAAAGCTAACACTGCTAGCTAGCTATGAACAGTAGTTTCAGTAAGAAACGTTGGTGAGCTGTTTATTTTTTTGTGTAGAACGCGAACAGTTCTTTGCTCACTGTTCACTAAACTTGCAGTTTGCTATTGTCTCTGCGGTGAATGCTAATGGCGCTAGCCAGATGTTGTCTGTCAGCTGGGGGCCAGATGTGGACACTTTTCGCCACAGTGGGACAAGTTTCTGCTGAGGGAAAACACCAGACACAGTTCATAACGTCTCAGGGAGGCTTTTCCGTCCTGAGAGACAAACGGCTGTGATTCTCAGAGTGAACTCCCAGCATGCAGTTTGGCATTATTGAACACTGACCTGAAGCCTGAAGCCCTGAGTGTGTGTTTGTGTGTGTGTGTGTGTGTGTGTGTGTGCCGAATGACACTGAAGCACTCTTTAGTTAAGTCTGTGAAATTAATTTAAAGAGTGTGAGATTTAATTAAGGTCTGCTTGAATGAGGGCAGTCTGCAGCCTATTTAACTTCCTGTGTGTGTGTGTGTGTGTGTGTGTGTGTGTGTGTGTGTGTGTGTGTGTGTGTTATGTGTATTGCAGGTCTGCTGGGGCTCCAGCTGATCAATGGCAAGAATGAGTCGGCGCACATCTCGGACGCTGTCGGGGTCGTGGCTCAGTCCCTGCAGGAGCTGTTTGAGAAGGAGAACATCACGGAGCCGCCGCGGGGCTGCGTGGGAAACACCAACATCTGGAGGACTGGACCGCTCTTTAAACGGTCAGTATCTCAGAGGTTCGATGTCAACTGGGTCAGGACGGATTGCTCTGATAGAACACAGAAGCTGATATTATGGACTGGAGAACATGTTGCGTTACCATGTCAGTCAGTCCCGGAGAATGGCCTTCTTCTTCTTTAGATGACTCTACAGATGAGTTTCATTCATAAAACAGAACATTAATACTCCAGTTATACCACAACAATTAGAGGAAACATTTCCGCAGTTTGCAAACTCACATCCTTCATGTCATGGTGTGTCTGCGGCCTGCGAGCGGCGCCGCGGCTCTGCTGGGTCAGGATGTGTAAATGATCTCGAGTGTTGGATGTGATCTGACTCAACTGGGTGATGAGGCTCAGTGTCAGTCGCTGTGACCCACATTCACCATCCAGTCGCAATATTAATGTTCCTTCACTCTGTTGCTCTCTGATTGGTTCTCCAGAGTGCTGATGTCATCCAAGTACCCCGACGGTCTGACAGGACGGATTGAGTTCAACGATGATGGCGACCGACGTTTCGCTACCTACAGCATCCTGAACTACCAACAGAAGCCAGGTCGCCTCATCCAGGTTGGAGTCTTCAATGGATCACAGGTACAGTACGCCTGGACAAACCCCATTCACACCTGGACAAACCCCATTCACACCTGGACAAACCCCAGTCACACATGGACAAACTCCAGTCACACCTGGACTAACCCCAGTCACACCTGGACAAACACCAGTCACACATGGACAAACCCCAGTCACACATGGACAAACTCCAGTCACACCTGGACTAACCCCAGTCACACCTGGACAAACACCAGTCACACCTGGACAAACACCAGTCACACCTGGACAAACTCCAGTCACACCTTGACAAACACCATTCACACCTGGACAAACTCCAGTCACACCTGGACAAACACCAGTCACACCTGGACAAACACCAGTCACACCTGGACAAACACCATTCACACCTTGACAAACACCATTCACACCTGGACAAACACCAGTCACACCTGGACAAACACCATTCACACCTGGACAAACACCATTCACACCTGGACAAACACCATTCACACCTGGACAAACTCCAGTCACACCTGGACAAACCCCAGTCACACCTGGACAAACACCATTCACACCTGGATAAACACCATTCACACCTGGACAAACACCAGTCACACCTGGACAAACACCAGTCACACCTGGACAAACTCCAGTCACACCTTGACAAACACCATTCACACCTGGATAAACCCCAGTCGCACCTGGACAAACACCAGTCACACCTGGACAAACTCCAGTCACACCTTGACAAACACCATTCACACCTGGACAAACTCCAGTCACACCTGGACAAACCCCAGTCACACCTGGACAAACACCAGTCGCACCTGGACAAACACCAGTCACACCTGGACAAACCCCAGTCACACCTGGACAAACCCCAGTCACACCTGGACAAACACCAGTCACACCTGGACAAACACCACTCACAACATTAAAAGGAAGTTTTAGGTTAAATTTGGCTATCAATACTAATTAGTGATCATCTAATAAGGATAGGATCAAGGATAATTATTAATTATAATAAATAATATGATCCAATTTACATCAGATCACCTCAGGGCACCACCTTTTAAGAAGGGAAAACATGATTTACTAAATCAGTTTCATAAAAACAGCTGTGATGGTTGAAGGACGTTGAAGTTCTCGGCAACATTCGCTCCTGTACTATATAAAGTAGACGGCAAGAAGATTCAAAAGTCGTTTTATTCAACACAAAGATGAAAACACACAATCTAACTAATAATTACTATATACAAGTGTGTGTGTGTGTGTGTGTGTGTGTGTGTGTGTGTGTTAGCTCCCTGCCTCTTTATCAATTGATGCACAGATGAAGTATTGATGTCGTCATTCAGTCAGCTTATCACAGTGAGACCTGCCTGTAACAACATAATAACCTGTGTGTGTGTGTGTGTGTGTGTGTGTGTGTGTGTGTGTGTGTGTGTGTGTGTGTTGCAGGTTGTGATGAACCCTCAGAGGAAGATCATCTGGCCCGGAGGAGAGACAGAGAAACCAGTTGGATACCAGATGTCGACGAGACTGAAGGTAGTGTTCAAACACCGACTGCTACATTTACCACTTACAGTGATTCATTCTCACACTGATGGTGGCGGCGTGGTGCATGCGTGTGTGTTTGTGTTCAGATTGTGACGATCCATCAGGAGCCGTTTGTCTATGTGAAGCCAACAAAGACTGACGGGACGTGTAAAGAGGAGTACACAGTCAACGGAGTCCTGATCAAGAAGGTGATCTGTACTGGACCCAACGGGACCATCCCAGGTACACACACACACACACACACACACACACACACACACACACACACACAGCGTACAGTTTCAGTGTATTTGGTGGACGGGTAATAGACGATGATCTGTCTCCAGGTCAGCCCACTGTCCCTCAGTGTTGCTATGGTTTCTGCATCGACCTGCTCATCAAGTTGGCGATGAGCATGAACTTCACCTATGAGGTTCACCTGGTGGCTGATGGGAAATTTGGAACACAGGAGCGAGTAAGTATTCTTGTGTGTATATATTTGTGTGTGTTTGAGTCGATGTTAACTTGTTTTTAAAAAAAAAATTAAATCACTGATATTAAACAGAAGAAGTGTTCATTAGAGCTTGTTTTATTAAAATAGTGGACATGCTTGGTCACAGAGCATCACTTCTGTAAGGAAACAGCCAACCTCATCATAAACCACAATGATTATTTGGTTTGTAGTACTGTTGTGTACTTGTGACTGATTGTACAGCGTTACTGACAGCCTTCAACACTGTAGCTCACTGTCTTTCAGTGTCACTCTCGTCTAGTGTGTAATTTAATGTAACACAACGTAACATAACACAGCGCGACGTAACACAACGTAAGGTAAAACAGTGTAGCATATTGTAATTTAAGATGATAAAGCAAACTTGTTTGACATGATGTACCAGCATAAAGCAAAGTCATCTAAAGTAATGTGACATTACATCACCTGATGGAACGTGTGTTCAACATATTGAGGCAGATGACAAACATCAGATCACATTACCTCATCAACCAATCAGATCACATTAGCTCATCAACCAATCGGATCACATTACCTCATCAACCAATCGGATCACATTACCTCATCAACCAATCGGATCACATTACCTCATCAACCAATCGGATCACATTACCTCATCAACCAATCGGATCACATTACCTCATCAACCAATCGGATCACATTACGTCATCAACCAATCAGATCACATTACCTCATCAACCAATCAGATCACATTAGCTCATCAACCAATCAGATCACATTAGCTCATCAACCAATCAGATCACATTACCTCATCAACCAATCAGATCACATTAGCTCATCAACCAATCAGATCACATTAGCTCATCAACCAATCGGATCACATTACCTCATCAACCAATCAGATCACATTACCTCATCAACCAATCAGATCACATTAGCTCATCAACCAGTCGGATCACATTACCTCATCAACCAATCGGATCACATTACCTCATCAACCAATCGGATCACATTAGCTCATCAACCAGTCGGATCACATTACCTCATCAACCAATCGGATCACATTACCTCATCAACCAATCGGATCACATTACCTCATCAACCAATCAGATCACATTACCTCATCAACCAATCAGATCACATTAGCTCATCAACCAGTCGGATCACATTACCTCATCAACCAATCGGATCACATTACCTCATCAACCAATCGGATCACATTAGCTCATCAACCAGTCGGATCACATTACCTCATCAACCAATCGGATCACATTACCTCATCAACCAATCGGATCACATTACCTCATCAACCAATCGGATCACATTACCTCATCAACCAATCGGATCACATTACGTCATCAACCAATCGGATCACATTACCTCATCAACCAATCGGATCACATTAGCTCATCAACCAATCGGATCACATTACCTCATCAACCAATCGGATCACAGTCACACACACACATTTGTTGTATTTTGCTGATGTCATTGGAAGTGTGTTCAGGTCCGGTCCTGTGATGATGTTGCAGTGACTCTCTCTCTCTGACCCGTTCACTGAGTCGACACCAGAACACCGCCCAGGCTTGTTGCCATGGCGACCACCGCTCCGTCCCTGACTCTAACCTTGACGAGGCCGAGAGACATTTAGTCATTACTCTCTCTCTCTCTGCTGCTCTCCTGGCAGCTCCACATAACACCACCTCTCCTGTCACCTCCTCCATCACCTCCTCCCCAATTTTTATTCCCTCCATTCTGTCTGCTTTCTAATGCTCCCTCCTCCTCCTCCTCCTCCTCCTCCTCCTCCTCATCCTCCTTCTCTTGTCTCTCTTTAAAGATTTATTTTTAGCTGAATTCTGCTTCATTTCCCCGAGTGATCAAAGATTTGTTGACATAATTAAATCACTCTGCTTCTAAAAGTGTTGCAGCGACTCGACTTCATTTCATGAAGATGATTTGAACGTCTCGACTGTTGGAGGGTTTGTTGTTGCTTTATTGTAAATCTTTTTTTGTCCTTCCTCCTTCAAACAAAAATTAAAAAAACTAAATGAATTTCGGTTAAAGCTCCAGACAGTTTCTGTCATCAGAGAAGTGACATTGAACTCATCTGATCTGACTCTTGATATCAGATTTGATGTGATTTTTTTATTGATTATTAGAATCACTGGATGACTAAAGTGGGTTCTGTTATTTAATCTTTAAATGTTGGTGGTGGTCTAAATGATTTAGCACAACATGGATTAACTGTATATATATATTTTTTTGCCAGTTTAAAGGTGTCAAATTCATTCTCAAAATTATAAGAGGGCAGCATATCACCACAGTAACAGAAACTGTTGTTTGCTAGTTAGCTCAGTTAGCTGTGCAGCTAGTAGTCAGGACTGGGAGTTAAATGTAACGGTTGAGCTTTGCAGGGCTAGCTGGTTAGCATGCTAACTATAGGAGATACGTCATGAAGTCCAACTACAATTCTTCAGTTTATCACCTGTAATAGTTTATTATAAGAATCCTGTCTGTTTTTAACTTATGAGGAGCCGTCAATAATGGAACGGTGATTGGTTGGGGTTTGGCACGAGGTATCTTTCACCATCACCGATTGGTTAGTCGCCACGCGCTAGGGGAGATAACAATGGCAGCGTCAACAACACGAGCAGAACATGCTGCTGCATGCGACTTGCCTGAAGGCCTCCCGCTGCGTAAAGCCACTTTTGACGGTTGGAGATACAAACATTACTTTGAATTTGTTGAACGTAAGGAAAATAACTTGACTGTCAGATGCACACTTTGTCCGTGTTGGAAACTTCTCTCCACCGCTGCTAACAGAGACAGCACGCACACACAAAGCTTGTTGCTAAGAAACAGTGGAGCAACATGAATGTAACGAGTAATGTAACTAATTACTTTCTTCAGGGAGTAATCATGTAATGTAAGGCATTACTATTTTTGAGAGTAATGTGTAATGTGTAATATATTACTTTTTTGAGTAACGAGCCCCAACACTCTTGTCAGGTCTTAGTTTTTCACAGTAATTACTGTAGTTTACTGATTCACTTCACCTACAGACACAATCGGCACACATTGTGTTGGAAGTAACAAAAATATAAACTGTGTTTCTTCATGAAGTCTTTTCTATCTAGCATCTGCACTGTCACAGGGTTTGTTTTCATCCTGGTTGCTCTGGTGACAAGCGAGTAACGTCTGCCTGCTCTCATCTATTGATCCTGATAGAAATGCCAGATATCAGGTGTGTGAGCTCCTGTCTCCTCCCTCCTCCTGCAGGTGAACAACAGTAACAAGAAGGAGTGGAACGGGATGATGGGGGAGCTGCTGGGAGGTCTGGCCGACATGATCGTCGCTCCCCTCACCATCAACAACGAGCGCGCTCAGTACATCGAGTTCTCCAAACCCTTCAAATACCAGGGGCTCACCATTCTCGTCAAGAAGGTCAGCAGAGTGAAGTCGTGCAGTTAGCTTGATGCTCTCATTCATTTCAGAGCCTGAAGTCCAGACGGCCTCAGAGGGAACTCACAGCAGCCGCTTGTATCAGTGATCTCATTCTTTCAGTTGGACTCAGAGCTGCTGACAGCAGTCGGTCAGAGCGTAGACCGACTGCCTTCAGGCTCAGCTCCATCTGAACCAGGACTGGTCCATACCAGCAGGTTTAAAACACACAGAGGAGAGAGTCCATCACTGTCTGAACCCATGCTGTCTACCTTCTCTAATCCATATTCTGGGAGCTGACCCAGTTCACAGCCAGTGATGGGAGCAGCTCGATAGTTTCCATCGAAGTCTGATCCAGGGTCAGATCACAGAGGACAGAATAAATTCAGTGTGACGGCAGCTGCTCTCCAGCTACACACACCAACTGTTCTGCCTCAGTGCCTGGCTCAAGGGCGACCCCGGGGGGATTTTTACCTCCAACACACAAGTCAAGTGTTGTGTGTTTTAATGCCACTTTATTGTGGAATCTCTGACCCGTGACAGCTGCAGAATGTAACAATGAACCAGACGGACCAGAACCACCAGATTCACGTAGAAGTTACAGCTCCGCTGATGAGTCTGTACATGATGGTGAATAGAATAGAATAGAATAGAATTACTTTATTGATCCCAGACTGGGAAACTATTTTGTCACAGCAACAGTGGGTCCACAAAGAAAGAAAGACAAAGAAAAACACACTGTACATAAAGCAAGAAATATACAATGTATATACACAGTGCAATCTATACTATAAACAATAATAGTCTGTATAACTATACAAGAAATAAACTATTCCAGTGAATGTGCAATAACAGAACCACAGGTAATATAAATATATGAATAGACTCAAAAGAACCTAGAATGTGCAGATTTTAACATGATGGAAACTGAGTAAGAACAGTAGAGAGACCAGAGTTCTCTGTCAGGCAGAGGTGAGAGAGGTGTTGTATAAAGTGATGGATTGTGGCAGGAAAGATTTCCTGTATCTGTTGCTACGACAGAGAAGCTGAAGCAGTCTTCCGGAGAAGGTGCTCCGCTGTCTGACCAGTGTGAGGTGGAGAGGGTGGAGAGGATTATCCATGATGGATAACAGTTTGTTCAGTGTCCTCCTCTCCACCACAGCCTCCAGAGTGTCCTGTTTGCAGCCAATCACAGAGCCAGCCTTCCTGATCAGTTTGTTGAGTCTGTTGGTGTCGCTGGCTCCGATGCTGCTTCCCCAACAAACCACAGCAAAGAAAAGTACACTGGCCACCACAGACTGATGAAAGGTGGTCAAACTGTGGCCTGTCAGGTAGTCAGTAATCCAGGAGACAATAGAAGTCTCGACAGCCATCACCTGCAGCTTCTCAGCCAGTAGCAGTGGCTGAAGATGAAGATGAGGATGATGAATGATGAGATGTGTTGTTTGTGTGTTTAGGAAATCCCTCGCAGCACTCTGGATTCGTTCATGCAGCCGTTCCAGAGCACACTGTGGCTGTTAGTCGGTCTGTCGGTCCACGTGGTGGCAGTGATGCTTTACCTATTAGACCGGTTCAGGTAACCACATGTGACATCACACAGCACCATGTACACCACCTGTCGCTACACAGCACAAAAGTTTGTCTCAATAACTTTAGTTTTGTCAGGAGTTTATGGCAGGTGGTCGTGTTTTATAAAGTGTTCCATGTTTGTGTGGTCCAGAACAGAACAAGTCCACAAATCTGTCACTGTACAGGTGACAGGTGATCCACATCAGCAGATCAGAACCAGCTCAATTCTGATGAAACACTCTCGGACAGTTTTATCAGATCATTTCATTCAGCGGCCATGAAAACAGTGAAGGTGGAATCTAATCAGCTGATTGAGGAAACATCGTCAGTGTGTCTGCAGCTCGCAACCACGTTCACAATATGACCAGATTCTAAATCTGATGTTCAGGATCTGATGATATTGTTCAGGCTCCAGGAGCTTCACGCGACCAGCTCGGCCCAAATGTTCCTCTCTTCCTGTTCACAGTCAGAGAAACACGCCTCCTGACGTGGATGTTGGCAGGTTTCTGAATCTGCACAAATATCACAACACCGACCTTTTTTAAAAAGCTGTTTGAAGATGACGGAGGGATGCTGAGTTAGTCTGAGGGTTCACAGCTGCAAGGAAACAAGAACTTTGGTGGAATATTCCTTTAATTATTCATGTAAAGAAGTCAGGAAAAGGGTCTTTTTCAGATTAAGAGCAGAACCTGGGATTAGAACTATCGGACCGGTTCTGTACATATATAATGATGTGACATGTTGTGTGTGCAGCCCGTTTGGAAGGTTTAAAGTGAACAGTGAAGAAGAAGAAGAAGACGCCCTCACCCTGTCCTCCGCCATGTGGTTCTCATGGGGAGTACTGCTGAACTCTGGGATAGGAGAAGGTGGGTGTTCCTCCGTCACACACTTCCTGTCCTCTGTCAGACACTTCCTGTCTACAGTCTTGCTGACTCTGCTAACACTTCTCGTCTCTCTCTCTCTGACCTGTCTGTCTCTCTCTGACCTGTCTGTCTGTCTGCAGGAGCTCCCAGGAGTTTCTCAGCGAGGATTCTGGGTATGGTGTGGGCAGGTTTTGCTATGATCATCGTAGCTTCGTATACTGCCAACCTGGCAGCCTTCCTTGTGTTGGACCGGCCTGAGGAGCGCATCACTGGCATCAACGACCCCAGGGTGAGACACGGTGGTTAGCTGAGAGCAGTGAGACAGGCAGGTGATGGAGCTACAGGAGGAAACTCAGCGCTGATGGTCATCTTCCTGTCATTCTGTTCACTGTATCAGAATCAGAATCAGAAATCCTTTAGTGTCCTGCAGACGGGGAAATGAATAGCAAAAATAAACTAGAACTGCAAGCAGTTATGAACGGGGGCCAAGCCCCCCGCACGACTCGGACCCCGCACACCGCGGAGCCCACCGAAGTTTGCCACAAAGGATGCCAGGCTGGAGGCAAAAGTGAAGACACGGGCCAATGTCTATTCGCTGGAATGGGAAGTGCACTGGAAGTGCAAAAGGCTGAATGTGTGCCTATTTGGGTTTATTTAATAAGCCACGCCCACATTGACAGTCATGACCACCTTCAAGATATGGCCTCAGGATTGGCCCTACATCATACTGACCAAATTTCGTAAAAAATCTGCATAGCTGTTCAGGAGATATAAACTTCTTATCGTTTTAGCGCCCCCTAGTGGCCAAAATC
The DNA here is from genome assembly GCF_900880675.1 of Sparus aurata. Taxonomy (NCBI): domain Eukaryota; kingdom Metazoa; phylum Chordata; class Actinopteri; order Spariformes; family Sparidae; genus Sparus; species Sparus aurata. Next base: position 37,201,067 of record NC_044191.1, on the reverse strand, counting down.
TGCCAAATTGGGCTCACCCCTTCCCAGTCTCATGGCAACCAAGGATCTAAAATTTGGTGTTAATAGCATTTAGTTTGACCGAGATATCAAACAGTTTACATTTTTATAACTAGCTACAGAAATTTGTTCTTTAATAATTTGCGCATTTTTTGACCGAGCAAAATTCTTTTGATAACTTTAGATCAGATCCAGCTGAAGAGTCTATGTGCCAAGTTTTATGCAGATCGGACAAAATCCCGAAGAGGAGTTTGAAAAAGTAGGATTTACATATGTGGCGATTCAGCGAACGAAATGTGCAGCAAAAGTGGGCGTGTCCTATGTCAGAAAACCCAGCTCTATATAGGGAACATATGGATATAAGATTTGCGAATATTTTATTGAAAATGTGGAAGTTACAGGCAAAAACGCGATTGCATCCATTATAGCGCCACCTATATTCCAATTTGCACCAAATTTGGCACAGAGCCTCTGGATGACTTCAGGAATAATTGACTTAAGTTTGATGTTAAAGCATTTAGTTTGACCGAAATATGAAACAATATGTGTTTTTTAGCTAGCAAAAAAGATTGTTTTTTTGGAGTGCCAAAATTTTTTTGATAACTTTTCATCAGACACATCTGGAGATTCTATGTGCAAAGTTTCAGGCAGATGACGCTTAAATTGTAGGAGGAGTTCGAAAAAGTAGGTTTTGCATATGTGGTGCTTTAGCGAACGAAATGTGCAGCAGAAGTGGGAGTGTCCTATGTCAGAAAACCCAGCTCTATTCAGGGAACATATGGATATATGGTTTGTAAATGTGTTATTCAAAATGTGGAAGTTACAGGCAAGAATGCAATGGCATCCATTATAGCGCCACCTAGTAGAGTACAAGTGCAATTTTTGGTATGGAAGAACTGTGTCCTATTCTATATGTACCATATAAATTTCAAAGCTCTCAGCATAATAGTTTGGCTGAAATTAATGTTTGCTGTTTATCTTGTAATAAGCCACGCCCACATTGACAGTCATGACCACCTTGAAGATATGGCCTCAGGATTGGCCCTACATCATGCTGACCAAATTTCCTAAAAATCAGTGTAGCTGTTCAAGAGATATAAACTTCCCATATTTTTAGCGCCCCCTAGTGGCCAAAATTCGCCAAATTGGGCTCATCCCTTTCCAGTCTCATGGCAACCAAGGATCTAAAGTTTGGTGTTAATAACATTTAGTTTGACCGAGATATCAAACAGCTTGTGTTTTTATAGCTAGTTACCGAAATTTGTTCGTGAATAATTTGCGCATTTTTTGACCGAGCAAAATTCTTTTGATAACTTTAGATCAGATCGAGCTGAAGAGTGTACGTGCCAAGTTTCACGCAGATCGGACAAAATCCCGAAGAGGAGTTAAAAAAAAGTAGGTTTTCCAGTTTTTGCGATTTAGCGAAAAAACGTTCTAACCGGAAGTGGGCGTGGCCAATCGCAACGTGATTCAGCTCCATTCAGGGAATCTGGGGATACAAGGTTTTTGAATGTACGACATACAGTGTGGGAGTTATAGGCAAAAACGTGTTGGCCTAGGTTATACCGCCCCCTGCAGGCGGAGATATGTAGTTTTTTGTGTCTGAGATATTCGCAGGAGTCTGGACCAACCCTCCAAATTGCACCGCCCTCCCTTGCACGGTTTAGCCTGCAGCACCACTTTTAGCCGGAGAAAAATAAAAATAAAAATCTTTACAATTACAATAGGGTTCCTCGCACCGCTGGTCCTAGGAAACGCGTATGCTTGCAACTATATAATTAATAAGGTAAATAATAGAATAGACGTATACATATAAACATATCTTTCTTCTGTGTGTTTTCTTGCTTTGTCTTTCACCCTGTTTCCTCCTGTTTCCTCCTGTTTCTTCTCCAGCCACATTTTCCTTCCACACCTGTCTTGTATTTGTTTAATAAGCCCCGCCTTGTTACCTGAGAACTTCCCCAGTCACATCTTTATTAGCTCTTCCCTGTTCCTAGTGTTTTTCCACTCATTACCTTCACCTGTGTTTGTCCCTGATCCTGCCATGTTGGTCTGAAACAGACTTTGTCCATTGTTATTCCTGCCTGCCGTCTCATGCATTCAACGTGACACTGACTCTGAATCTGAGCCAGCTACGGTGGCCCAGAGGAGACATCAATGGGACGGGGTGTGCTCATTCATTTTAGTTCATTCCTGATGAGGTGTTCTTGTTTTACAGCTGCGTAACCCATCAGATAAGTTCATCTACGCCACAGTGAAGCAGAGCTCGGTGGATATCTATTTCAGACGGCAGGTGGAGCTGAGCACCATGTACCGGCACATGGAGAAACACAACTACGAGAGCGCTGCTGAGGCCATCCAGGCCGTCAGAGACAAGTCAGCAAACACAGAGTTCATAAAGAAATGTCATGTGATGCTACACCTGCCTCCGCTGACTGCTAACACCCTCCTCCTCCCTCAGCAAGCTTCATGCCTTCATCTGGGACAGCGCCGTGTTGGAGTTTGAGGCGTCGCAGAAGTGCGATCTGGTGACGACAGGAGAGCTTTTCTTCCGCTCCGGATTCGGGATAGGAATGAGGAAAGACAGTCCGTGGAAACAGAACGTCTCTCTGGCCATTCTCAGGTAAAGACACCTTCCTGATCACCCACAGACACACGACAGGAACCAGACTGGAGCCTGCTGAGCCCGTCTGATCCCCGTCTGATGCCTGACTGGTACTCTGTGTCTCAGGATGTCTCGTTGTGTCTTCTCAGCTCTCATGAGAACGGCTTCATGGAGGATCTGGACAAGACGTGGGTTCGATACCAGGAGTGTGACTCGAGGAGCAACGCCCCCGCTACCCTCACCTTTGAGAACATGGCAGGTAGGAAACTCAACTACACACCCACCATGTCCCCCTGCTGTCAGGACGCAGTGGAGATGCTTTATATTTTCCATTTTGAGATCCCAACAAGTGTTTAGTCACCTCACCTGTCCTCTTCAGGCGTGTTCATGCTGGTTGCCGGTGGCATCGTTGCCGGGATCTTCCTCATCTTCATCGAGATCGCCTACAAACGACACAAAGATGCTCGAAGGAACAGATGCAGCTCGCCTTCGCTGCCGTGAACGTCTGGAGGAAGAACCTGCAGGTACCTGACTGTCCTCTACTCTACTGTCCTCTATTGTCCTTTACTCTACTGTCCTCTACTGTCCTCGACTCTACTGTCCTCTACTGTCCTCTACTGTCCTCTACTCTACTGTCCTTTACTATCCTCTACAGTCCTCTACTGTCCTCTACTCTACTGTCCTCTACTCTACTGTCCTTTACTATCCTCTACAGTCCTCTACTGTCCTCTACTCTACTGTCCTCTATTGTCCTTTACTGTACTGTCCTCTACTGTCCTCTACTCTACTGTCCTCTACTGTCCTCTACTCTACTGTCCTTTACTATCCTCTACTATCCTCTACTCTACTGTCCTCTACTGTCCTCTACTCTACTGTCCTTTACTATCCTCTACTGTCCTTTACTATCCTCTACTATCCTCTACTCTACTGTCCTCTACTGTCCTCTACTCTACTGTCCTTTACTATCCTCTACTGTCCTCTACTATCCTCTACTCTACTGTCCTCTACTCTACTGTCCTCTACTATCCTCTACTCTACTGTCCTCTACTATCCTCTACTCTACTGTCCTCTACTGGCCCTTACTCTACTGTCCTCTACTGTCCTCTACTCTACTGTCCTTTACTATCCTCTACTGTCCTCTACAGTCCTCTACTGTCCTCGACTCTACTGTCCTCTATAGTCCTCTACTATCCTCGACTCTACTGTCCTCTACAGTCCTCTACTGTCCTCTACTGTCCTCTACTCTACTGTCCTCTACTGTCCTCTACAGTCCTCTACTGTCCTCTACTCTACTATCCTCTACTATCCTCTACTGTCCTCTACAGTCCTCTACTGTCCTCTACTCTACTATCCTCTACTATCCTCTACTCTACTGTCCTCTACAGTCCTCTACTGTCCTCTACTGTCCTCGACTCTACTGTCCTCTACTATCCTCTACTGTCCTCTACTGTTCTCTACTGTCCTCTACTGTCCTCTACTCTACTGTCCTCTACTCTACTGTCCTCTACAGTCCTCTACTGTCCTCTACTGTCCTCGACTCTACTGTCCTCTACTGTCCTCTACTGTCCTCTACTGTCCTCGACTCTACAGTCCTCTACTGTCCTCTACTGTCCTCTACTCTACTGTCCTCTACAGTCCTCTACTGTCCTCTACAGTCCTCTACTGTCCTCGACTCTACTGTCCTCTATAGTCCTCTACTATCCTCGACTCTACTGTCCTCTACAGTCCTCTACTGTCCTCTACTGTCCTCTACTCTACTGTCCTCTACTGTCCTCTACAGTCCTCTACTGTCCTCTACTCTACTATCCTCTACTATCCTCTACTGTCCTCTACTCTACTGTCCTCTACAGTCCTCTACTGTCCTCTACTGTCCTCTACTCTACTGTCCTCTACAGTCCTCTACTGTCCTCTACTGTCCTCGACTCTACTGTCCTCTACTATCCTCTACTGTCCTCTACTGTTCTCTACTGTCCTCTACTGTCCTCTACTCTACTGTCCTCTACTCTACTGTCCTCTACAGTCCTCTACTGTCCTCTACTGTCCTCGACTCTACTGTCCTCTACTGTCCTCTACTGTCCTCTACTGTCCTCGACTCTACAGTCCTCTACTGTCCTCTACTGTCCTCTACTCTACTGTCCTCTACAGTCCTCTACTGTTCTCTACAGTCCTCTACTGTCCTCTACTGTCCTCTACTCTACTGTCCTCTACAGTCCTCTACTGTTCTCTACAGTCCTCTACTGTTCTCTACAGTCCTCTACTGTCCTCTACTGTCCTCTACTCTACTGTCCTCTACAGTCCTCTACTGTCCTCTACAGTCCTCTACTGTTCTCTACTGTTCTCTACTGTTCTCTACTGTCCTCTACTGTCCTCTACTGTTCTCTACTGTCCTCTACTGTCCTCGACTCTACTGTCCTCTACTATCCTCTATTCTACTGTTCTCTACTGTCCTCTACTGTCCTCTACTGTTCTCTACTGTCCTCTACTGTCCTCTACTGTAATGTACTGTAAGCGTGTATCCAGTGACTCTAACCTGCTCAGGTCTCTCTCTGCTGCTGTTTATTGTGTTCTGACTTTGACTTCCAGGGACAAAAGTTCTGAGTAGAGTTCTGTGACTGTATTTATACATGCTGGAGGGTATGAATGTTCTGACCCGTTGGTCATGTTGATCACCATGAAACTGTCGTCTCTGCTGTGAGGATGAAACTGTTCCTGTTGTCTGAGTTGAGTTTGTTGATGAGAGTGTTTTGATACATTTACTGAGGTACTCCGTCAGCTCAGTGCAGGTGTAGTCGTCTCCATCAGTGAGTAAACCAGCTGTTGTCAGAGGAGAATCAGGTCCAAGAACACTGTTGAAGCTAGAAAGGTGGCAGGGTCCGCCACATATAAACAAAGTAAAACAGTATTTATTTGTTGTCCTTTAAGGTCAGTTTGTTTATTCAGTCATGAAAACAAAGAAAGTTTGTTTATTTAGTTTGTTTAAAATCAGCCAATGAGGATCTTTGTCTGCTCATGACATTTCTTCAATAAAACTACAGATTGCTCCTTAAAACATGTAATTAAGAGAGTAAAGACTGTTTAATCTGTTAAATTCAAAGATCAGAGATGTCTGATGTTTCCATGGTCACAGTGATGTCACTGTTACACATGTCGTGGCACATTTATGCAGCAGAACTAAAAGCTGTAGTTATAAACAGGACAGGAAACACAATCAAACTTTATCTTCTGAGATAAATGTTTTCAGACGGCTCTGATGGAGCTCAGGATTCCACAGGAGGACAGCTGCTTTACTCCAAATTATTTTTTCAGACTTGTGTGTGGAGAACATCAGGTCCTGATCCGTCTGACCTCAGCTCCTCTACAGGACTCGACCCGGGCCCGTGTCACTGCTAGCTTCATTATTCAAGAAAAACATGAGGTCCAACAGTTACAGCTCAGAACTGCTCAGTCATCACAACGACATGTCTATAAAACAATTTCCATTATCAATCATCAGAAATCGTCTCATGTAATCGTCATGGAGGTGGTTCTGTCCGACCAACAGTCCAAAGATATTCACTTTACTGTCACATTAGACAAAGAAAAGCTGAAGAAAATGATTATTGTAATTGTTGCTGATTCATTTTTTGCTCAACTAATCAAGTCAGTCACAGAGAATCTGTCATAACGAATGACAAGAGGACAACAAACTCTTTATCTGCTAATCAGCACATCGATGTCACAATGATCACAGATCAGCAACAACACAGTAGATCTGTGATGACAAAAGTAAGTGATGTTGCACCATATGTCATATCTCAGAAATATAAAAGTATCTTCTGAAGGTAAACAAGATTAAGTAACTTTAAAAGAGGGACAACAGTTATAGATTTAATACGAAATAAAGTATTTAATTTAGTGGAGAAATAAACCAGCTCTCACAATCAAATATGAACAAACCAGCCTGAATCTGAGTGAATCACGAATCAGAGTTAAAGGATTCACACTGTCGGAAATATTTATGTTGTTGTTGTTGTGACGTCCTGCAGACACACAGCGGCCATGTTTTATTTCAGTCTGTGGTTCAGAACACGACACAGAGCGGTGCACTGAAGCATGATGGGAAAACCGACACGAGGCATTTTTCCAGACCGCATTGTGTCCACAGGGATTCATCCTCAAACCTCCTGTTCACTCCGTCTGCTGCAGACAACATGTCAGAGGACACACAGTCACTGTTCACATGTTCACATGGTCATGTGTTAACGATTCTTCAGGAAACATTAATATACAGAAACTTCATTTATTAAAAGCACTTATATCAGCGTCGGTTTCTGTGTTAGACCTGACTGTAAACGGACTTTCACAGACAGATATAAGCAAACAACATATAATACTGATAAACACATGAGTAAAACTGCAGACAGGATCCTGATGAAAGTATTTGTGAAGTCATTCAGATAGTCGTCATGTCAGTGTTTAATAATAAATATCAGCTGTGCAGGTCCTCATATATAATGTATTGATATAATGTCAGTGTACAACAGCACCGTCTGTTTGTGTGAGTGACACGCTGTGATCTCAGCTGAGCGGCATGTTCTCCTCATGAGTGCTCAAAAGTCTTTATAATTTTGTCGAGTGTATAAAATCAAAGGGATCGTTAGGCATGGAAAAGGAAGTAAAGCATTGTGGGTAAAGAGCTGAGTCTCACGTCTGGATGTGAGACAGAGTGCTGACTCAGTCTCTGAGAGTCGGGCTTCACCTGCGTGATGTCACTGAAACAGACTGAAAACGTTGTCTGTTGCCATGGAGACATGTCCCACAGTCCACAGGACGGACGCAGTGAGACAGCAGGTGACCTCCAGTCTCCTTCACAATAAGAGCATGTCATTAAAGTGATTGCTGCAGCCTCAGAGCTCATAAACCATCCAATCAAACTTTATTGTTCTCTGAGGACGAACACAGAACATCACTGCAGTCAGAACTGAACCAAAGTGAACAGGATGGAAATGTTAAAGACATAAAGTTAAACACTGACAACATGTAGTTCTTAAAAATGAAGAAAACATAAATAAGTCAGTTCGTTCAAAGTCATTTATCAAAGTTTCCTGTTGAATATTAATGAGCAGAGCTGATGACCTCACACAGCAGACCAACCAATAAAATCACAGACGGCTCTGTGTGAAGGAGACTCTCACAGAGAGACAGGAGGTCTGAGTCCTGATGCGATGACCATACGGACACATGACTGGATGACATCATGTGTCATGTCAACAGATGAGTCATGACATCACAGATGGAGCACCAGAACAAAACATGGCGCCGCCCAGTGACAGACACATCAACAGCTGACAGTTACACTGATTCATCTGCTGATTATTTCCCTCAAATAGAACAAAATGTGAGATGAAGAACAACTGAAATCTGTCATCAATACTGATATTATCATTATTATTATTAATATAACTGAGGTCCATCAAACGTCTGCAGTCTGCGGGGATTCAGAACCACCTCTCAGCAGGGACGTGATGCTGTGGTGGCATCAGAGTGTTTCTGCAGCTAACAGGAGGAATGTGCTGATCAGAATAAGAGATATTATGATATATTGTATAACTGCAGGATCAGAGAGCAGAAACAGACGCCTGATCTGTTTATTAACGTCCACAGTGACTCTCATCATATCAAACATGATCTGCAGAAGAAGAAAGCTGCTCTGCATCCGTCACTCACACTCTTTGTTCCAGATGTTGTGCAGCAACTTCAGTCAAACACATTAATAATCATCACTTCACTGCTGGATTAGCACTTCAAACACTAGCCGCTAAAGGCTAACAGCTAGCGGAGGATGATTAGCACTTCAAACAGCTGAGAGAGGAAAGCAGCAGCAGAACATGTAAACTGTATTTAGAGTCACAGACACATGACGAGGTGGAACCTTCAGCCTCCAGGAGCCCTGCCAGAGGAAGTGTCGTTTACAGGATTACATCCAGTAACAGACTACAATAAAGAGCATATAAATAATTCATCAGGCTTTTATTTTCCATTGCATTGCTGCTAGAATCCTGCAGCCCAAAACTGATTTTCACCGCAGAACTGCAGACGAGCTCTTTATTATGAATTTTTAATCCCTGGAGGTTTAATATTTGAAAACTGTCCTCAAGCTGAGAAAAGTGATTTAGGAATCTGTGATCATGACGTAAAGTCTTTGGGCCGAGGGGGGAAACTCTACTGCACATGTTTCCCTCATTGGACCTTATTTGAGACTTTATTGACTTTTGAATTGATCTTTTAAACTGACAAACATCACGTGTGTGATTCATGACACAGTTCAAACATGATCAATACTGTGTCTGTCTCTCTTCAGTCACTACAGACAAAGCTTTGATCAATGAGGTCGATGAGGGGAACAGGAAGGGGCGGGGCTTCAGCTTTCTATGGGCTGTACAACCAGGAAGTAAACATGGAAGCCAGAAAACTTCTCTGGCATATGTGCCAGGCAGGCGATTCTCATTGGATCTGTGCACATCAAATATCTACCAGCTTGCTAGCAACCATTAGCATCAGACTTGTTAGCATGCTATATTTTCTTTATGTTTTTTGTTAACTTTAGCTTCAGTTTGTTCTTTAGGTGTATGGATGAGTGTCAGTACAGTAGAATACAGTAGATGTAATGCATCACTGAAGGTTTGAGAAGGGTGAAGCTAACAGCTACCAGCTAACAGTGTGAATGGTCAGAGGACAGTGTTCATGGTGTTATTGATATGTTACTGACTGATACTCAGATCAAAGTCTTCCACTGTCTGTTGATGAAACGATGTAATCTTAATCATGATCGATGTGTTTTATTGATTTTGTTTTCCATTTCAAACTTAATGTGTCGACAGTTTTTCACGGATCCAAACAGGGGCTTTGTCAGAAATGTACCTTAAAAATATGTTTTTCTGTTGTTTTCATACAAACTATATTTACTGTAAGTGTATCTTCTCATCATCAAATCTCATGAGAGAGTCAAACCAACGAATGTAATACGCTCAGGCTGACATGGTGCATCACATCATGGCAGCTCTCGTGTCATTAAGTTTACTCTTCACCTCCTCTGACCTACATGTGTACCTGCAGAGACCGCATGGTCAGTCACTGCAGCTTGAAACGCTGACATGTTCATAGAATCAGCTCATTTCAATGAGATCACTGCAGTCAGACAGATACAGGACCAGGCACAGGTGCAGGTGCAGATACAGGTCCAGGACCAGGTCCAGGTACAGGTGCAGGTGCAGGTGCAGATACAGGTCCAGGTGCAGGTACAGGTGCAGGTGCAGATACAGGACCAGGTACAGGTGCAGGTGCAGATACAGGTGCAGGTGCAGATACAGGACCAGGTACAGGTGCAGGTGCAGATACAGGACCAGGTACAGGTACAGGTGCAGATACAGGTACAGGACCAGGTCCAGGACCAGGTCCAGGACCAGGTCCAGGTACAGGTCCAGGTACAGGTACAGGTGCAGATACAGGTACAGGACCAGGTCCAGGACCAGGTCCAGGACCAGGTCCAGGACCAGGTCCAGGTACAGGTGCAGGTGCAGGTGCAGATACAGGTCCAGGTGCAGGTGTAGGTGCAGATACAGGTCCAGGTGCAGGTGCAGGTACAGATACAGGTACAGGTACAGGTACAGGTACAGGTCCAGGTCCAGGTGCAGATGCAGATACAGGACCAGGTACAGGTGTACTGATGAACCTTCAGACATGTTGGTTGAAATCTTTTTAATGAGATTTGTTGACAGGAAGTAGAATACGTAATGACAGCAGACGTATCTTCAGTACTGACAGGACTGTGTTCACTGTGAAGGTCAAAGGTCACATCATCCCGCCCCCCCTCCTGTTCTCTGTTCATCTCACACTCAGGCCTGAGGACATTATAGCAGCACAGTGTTGGTATAATGATCTCATGTGCCCTCCACAGAATGTTTTTATTTATTTGTTTGTTTATTTTCTTTGCTGTGTGTGATGACTTCCTGTTGACTTCCTGTTGACTTCCTGTTGTGTTCCTCGTGGTTGATTTACCTGCTGCTGTGTGTTTGTGGCTCTGAAACATCACCTCATCTGACAGAAGGACACACACACACACAGACATACAAACACACACACACACAGACACACACACACACACACACAGACACACAGGTGTGTGTGTTGTGTAGCAGGGTAGCTGACGTGTCTCTGCTGTGTGTTAATGTGTGTGTGAACCTATCGTATCATTTATTTTAGGATAGGAAAAGTAGAGCAGAGCCCGAGTCCAAAACCTCTTTTAGGTCCATCACTTCGGCCTCCGACCTCAAACGCCGTAGGGCCTCCGGGGACGCCACGGTAAGGAGATGAAGACCTCCTCCTCCTCCTCCTGTCCTCCTCTCACCCTCCACCTCTCTTCAGTTTCATATTTATGTCATTCCTTTATCTCTCCTCCTCCCCCCTCTCCTCTCCTCTCTCCTCTCCTCTCCTCTCTCCTCCCCCCTCTCCTCTCCTCTCTCCTCCCCCCTCTCCTCTCCTCTCTCCTCTCCTCTCCTCTCTCCTCCCCTCTCTCCTCCCCCCTCTCCTCTCCTCTCTCCTCTCCTCTCCTCTCCTCTCTCCTCTTCTCTCTCCTCTCTCCTCTCTCCTCTCTCCTCCCTCATTTCACACATTTTTCTTCCATTAAAATCATTTTTTGGTTTGTCCTCTCATCTCATCTCATCCTCAGCACCATCATCTCCTTGCTGACTCATCATGGCTGCCGGTCTGTCAGTCAGCCATCTTTATCTGGCCGCCTCCATCGGCTCATGTGTCCCTCAGACAGACAGACAGACGAGAGGAGACAGATGAAGACAGACAGTGTCCGGTCCAATGCGTCCAGTCAGGTCAGGGCTCCCGGGTTTGATTTCTGACACCGAGTCGTCCTCTTGCAAAGGAGAAGTGAAGAGGGTCAGACTGTGTGGTCTCTGTCGTCCTCTCACCTTCCTCTCTGTCTGTGTCCTGCTGGTTGTCTGCGTCCTGTCTGTCTCCTGTCTGTCTCTGCTTCCTGTCTGTCTCCTGTCTCCTGTCTGTCTCTGCTTCCTGTCTGTCTCCTGTCTCCTGTCTGTCTCCTGTCTGTCTCTGTCTCCTGTCTCCTGTCTGTCTCTGTCTCCTGTCTCCTGTCTGTCTCTGCTTCCTGTCTGTCTCCTGTCTCCTGTCTGTCTCTGCTTCCTGTCTGTCTCCTGTCTCCTGTCCTGTCTCCTGTCTGTCTCTGTCTCCTGTCTCCTGTCTGTCTCTGTCTCCTGTCTCCTGTCTGTCTCTGCTTCCTGTCTGTCTCTGTCTCCTGTCTGTCTCTGCTTCCTGTCTGTCTCTGTCTCCTGTCTCCTGTCTGTCTCTGCTTCCTGTCTGTCTCCTGTCTCCTGTCTCCTGTCTGTCTCTGCTTCCTGTCTGTCTCTGTCTCCTGTCTCCTGTCTGTCTCCTGTCTGTCTCTGTCTCCTGTCTCCTGTCTGTCTCCTGTCTGTCTCTGCTTCCTGTCTGTCTCTGTCTCCTGTCTGTCTCTGCTTCCTGTCTGTCTCTGTCTCCTGTCTGTCTCTGTCTCCTGTCTCCTGTCTGTCTCTGCTTCCTGTCTGTCTCTGTCTCCTGTCTCCTGTCTGTCTCCTGTCTGTCTCTGCTTCCTGTCTGTCTCTGCTTCCTGTCTGTCTCTGTCTCCTGTCTCCTGTCTGTCTCCTGTGTGTCTCTGCTTCCTGTCTGTCTCTGTCTCCTGTCTGTCTCCTGTCTGTCTCCTGTCTGTCTCTGTCTCCTGTCTGTCTCTGCTTCCTGTCTGTCTCTGTCTCCTGTCTCCTGTCTGTCTCTGCTTCCTGTCTGTCTCCTGTCTGTCTCTGTCTCCTGTCTCCTGTCTGTCTCTGTCTCTGCTTCCTGTCTGTCTCTGCTTCCTGTCTGTCTCTGTCTCCTGTCTGTCTGTGCGTCCTGTCTGTCTCTGTCTCCTGTCTGTCTCTGTCTCCTGTCTGTCTCTGCTTCCTGTCTGTCTCCTGTCTCCTGTCTGTCTCTGTCTCCTGTCTGTCTCTGCTTCCTGTCTGTCTCTGCTTCCTGTCTGTCTCTGTCTCCTGTCTGTCTGTGCGTCCTGTCTGTCTCTGTCTCCTGTCTGTCTCTGTCTCTGCTTCCTGTCTGTCTCTGCTTCCTGTCTGTCTCCTGTCTGTCTCTGCTTCCTGTCTGTCTCCTGTCTCCTGTCTGTCTCTGTCTCCTGTCTGTCTCTGTCTCTGCTTCCTGTCTGTCTCTGCTTCCTGTCTGTCTCCTGTCTGTCTCTGCTTCCTGTCTGTCTCTGTCTCCTGTCTGTCTCTGTCTCTGCTTCCTGTCTGTCTCTGCTTCCTGTCTGTCTCCTGTCTGTCTCTGTCTCCTGTCTGTCTCTGCTTCCTGTCTGTCTCTGCTTCCTGTCTGTCTCTGTCTCCTGTCTGTCTGTGCGTCCTGTCTGTCTCTGTCTCCTGTCTGTCTCTGTCTCCTGTCTGTCTCTGCTTCCTGTCTGTCTCTGCTTCCTGTCTGTCTCTGTCTCCTGTCTGTCTCTGTCTCCTGTCTGTCTCTGCTTCCTGTCTGTCTCTGCTTCCTGTCTGTCTCTGTCTCCTGTCTGTCTGTCTCCTGTCTGTCTGTCTCCTGTCTGTCTCTGCTTCCTGTCTGTCTCTGTCTCCTGTCTGTCTCTGTCTCCTGTCTGTCTCTGCTTCCTGTCTGTCTCTGTCTCCTGTCTGTCTCTGCTTCCTGTCTGTCTCCTGTCTCCTGTCTGTCTCAGTCTCCTGTCTCCTGTCTGTCTCTGCTTCCTGTCTGTCTCTGCTTCCTGTCTGTCTCTGCTTCCTGTCTGTCTCTGTCTCCTGTCTGTCTGTGCGTCCTGTCTGTCTCTGCTTCCTGTCTGTCTCTGTCTCCTGTCTGTCTGTGCGTCCTGTCTGTCCCTCCCTTTTCTCCTCTCCTGTCATCTTTCTGTCCCTTCATCTCGCCTTGGTCACTGTTCCACATCTTTTCAGAGAGCTGTTCTGCAGGACGGCTGCACACGCTCACCTTCCTCCTCTAACTCGTCTCAGTTTCAGCGAGGCGACACTTTCAGGAGCTGCAGAACTGAAGCTGTCAGAGACGATGATGTTTCTTCTCCCTCGGCTAATCAATAACTGTTTTCACAGCTCTGCTCATCCCACAGGAGCGTCTGCCGGAGTCCAGAATTCTGACTCCATTAAAGATCTGTAACTCCTGATCATTTCAGTGGTCAGTGTTCTGGTTCTGACCCGTCCACCTGCAACTCTTTTTTTCTCCTTTCAGCTTCAATTTGGCAGAAATATGTTTGTTTGGAGTCTTTGAGCTTCAGACAGTTTGAGAAAATCTTTGCTGCACTGAAGCTGATCTGAAATGTGCCAAATCTTCTTCTAAATCCACAGCAGTCGGCCATTTTGCACCCCATCTCTCTCCTGGTATCCTGGTTATTTAACATGAAGGGAGTGAACATGGAGCAGGAGTGTGTTCCTCAGGGACCAGACTGTCCGTCACTGAACGCTCACACTCTTACATGAGCGCTGGGTGACGGGCGGCGTGCTGCGCTGATGCTCAGACTCTGACTCATTCCTCTTTGTGATCATCTGTCTTTATTTTCTATATGAGTGTTTTCCTCTCTTGGTGGATTTGAATGGTGTCCAGACTACATGCTGTGCTACACACACACTGCCTCTGTCCTCCTCTGCAAGCACGACCGACCTGTAGACTGAAACACAACCACACTACTTCCTGTGCACACGGGAACCAATCAGCAGCAGCAGCTTCAGTTGGTGTGGCCGACTTAATATCACTGGTTCTGTTCTGTGTGAAAGGAGCCTGTTAGGTCCAGAACTATTCTGCTACAGTCGTGTTCTCATGTATCACGGGTCAGGATCCACATGCTGGTTTCATGTTGGTGAACTGTTAAAGTCAAAGGTTTGTACAGAGGCTAATAAACAGAAGCTAACAGAAAATGAGGCTAATAAACAGAAGCTAACAGAAAATGAGGCTAATAAACAGAAGCTAACAGAAAACTGACAAAAAATGTTTATTTACTGATTCAGATGAAACTAGATCAGATCTTCAGGATAAAATGGTGATTTATGTAGTTTTCTCTACGTGTTGCTTAGCTTGTTAGCTCAGTTAGCTGTGCAGCTAGGTAGCCCAGTTAGCAGCTACAGTCCCAGTAGTCATCTAACTGGGAGAGGTGTTTGGCTGTGGACCACCAGGAACAGGAGGTTTTCAGCTAATAGGACTTCTGACTGCATGGCTAACTGAGCTAACTAGCTAACAGCAGTTAATGTTAGCGTTAGTGGCAGTTAACACCATCTGTCCATCAGGAAACTCTGGTGGGAAAACCAGAAACAGTTTCTCTGTTAAATCTGATCCAGATCAGAGTCAAGGTCCAGTAAACCACCTGAGAGACAGGTAGACAGACTGAGCGGTCTGTGGGCGTGTCCCTGTGATCTGTGGGTGTGGTCGTGCAGCTGATGGGCGTGTCTCGGTAGTTTGTGGGCGTGGTGAATAATAAATGAGTTGAAGTAGAAGCAACGAGCCGGCGTTGTGCTCACTGGGATTATTTCAACATTACGTTACATCATCATCTGAAACATCGTCACGTTTAAGACGCTGTGACATTATGTGACAGAAAACAAGCGAGATCATAACAGGCGCCCTTTAATAATGTCACGAGAAAATAACGACTCCAATAATTAATCCATCATCAGAATAATCAATTGGTTTTCTGTCGATCGGATCATATTTTTAGATAAAGTCAACAGATTGCTGGAACTAGTTCTTGATGAACAACATCGTATCCATCCGCCCTGGACGTCCGTGCAGTGTGTCTGTTACAGTCCCGGTTGCCAGGTTCAGTTTTGGTCTGGCACTAAACCTGGCGACCTGCAGGGCGACACATCCTGTGACATAAGACACGCTGTTCAGGGCGGGTTCACTGCGGCGCTGCAGGTTTGCAGATCAGTTCCACATCGTGTTATTATTTCTGTTATTTCTAGTTCAGAACTAAAGAGTCGGTCGTTCGTTCTCTCACTTGCGAAACATACATGTCTGTTGCTATGGTAACCAGGCGGGGAAGAAAAAAGAGACATTTGGACCAACAGAACTAAAGGAGGGCGGGCCGGAGCTGAACCTGCTGAACATTATTTTGAAAAGTCCCGGTGAAATTAGCGCGCTGTTGTTCCTCCTCGTCATGTTCGTTAACACTGTGCACATTTTACTACTAATGATGTTTTGATTACTGAAAATCACCTCCATAAACTTTTAATTAACACAATTTACTTTTAATTAATTCACATGAGTAGTAATATTACAGTATATTACAGTATATTACAGTATATTACAGAATAGACTCTGTATGTTTATTTGCTGCATGTTTGGTCGTATGAGTCTTAATTTTTTAAATGTGTTTTAAGAGAAAAAAATAACAATTTCAATTGATAAATCATAAACAACATGAAGCTCAATCAGACGTCGGCCATCTTGGCTCCAAGCCTCAGTGTGTTGGATTAATGTGTGTGTGTGTTTGCTCTCTCTCTCTCTCTCTCTCTCTCTCTCTCTCTCTCTCTCTCTCTTTCTGTCCCTCCCTGTAGCCGTACCCGACTGACATCACCGGCCAGCTCAACCTATCAGATCCCTCCGTCAGCACCGTGGTCTGAGAGAGAGAGAGAGAGAGAGAGAGCTTCACTGCTGCTGCTGAGCCACACACACACACACACACACACACAAACTGACCCTCTGGACACATTAAACACACACACGACAGACTGGGCGTCCTGTGGGACAGGAAGGAGAAATGACAACATCACACTGTGCCAACACACACACACACACACACACACACACACACACACACACACACACTCACACACACACTCTCTCTTTACAGTCTGTTTATAAATCACACCATCTGTTGTACAAAACACACACACACACACACACACACACACACACACACTCTCGCCTTGCTCTCCACTTGTAGCTGTCTCAAACCAGAGGGTCTTTTATTTTGAAAGAACTGTTTTGTCTGTAATGTTGTACAGATGATTCTATTTCCTGTCCGTCACACTGATTGATCGCACTGACTCATCAATACACTCGATCAGTTGTTGAACACAAACTGGTTCATGTTGCCGGAAACACAAACTCCTGAAACACACACTGGACCTGTCGATCAATCAGGGACCTGCCGATCAATCAGGGACCTGCCGATCAATCAGGGACCTGTCGATCAATCAGGGATCCAGATGATCCATCGACAGGTTCCTGATTGATCAATGAAGGACCTGTGAATAGATCCGGGACCCACCTGTCCAACACGGGACCTGTTGATTGATCGATCAGGGACCTTATCAGTGTTTAGAGTGTGGTAGGTGGGCGGAGCCTTTGGAACAGGAAGTGTCTTCAACACAGAACTGACGTCTCCTGGATCACTGAACCAGGATCTGTCACCGCTGAGGCTCATGGGTAATGAAGTCTTTCGAGGGGACAGTTTGGTTCAGTGATTCAGGAGTTTTGTTCAGTTTTTATGTTTCAGTGTTTTCACTGATTGAGATACGTTTATGTTTATTACATTTATTTATTGTATTTATCACTGACGTATTTATTCATGAATATTTCTTCTTCACTTTAATGACGGCTGAGGTGATGAAGGCCATGAACCTCAGCTGAAAGCTCCCAAAGAAATCAAACATCTGTTCTTATATTTTAACTTTATTTAACACCAACAAACACTCTGAAAGAACAAAATCTACTTTTATATTGAAATTACTTCATAAAGCCTTTTTGAGTCTCGAAAGAACAAAAACAAAACAAAGATCTCGACTCTGAAAAAGATTTTTGAATTCAGTTTAATAAAAAAACGATGATGATTAAAAACTAACGCATGTAAATCTGTAACAACTTCATCTTCTGTCACTCGCAGCATCGTGACTTCATTCTAAACCATTTTTATTCAACATTTCTGAAATGACATTAATATTTTGACAGAAACTTGTAACTTAACCCTGTGGTGAATTTATATTGACATTGACATATTTATATATTTGACACGATGCTCCAGAATCTTCTTCACACTGCCAGAAACATTTATTTTTATTTGATTCATTTATAAAATATATGCGATTATTGTGCAACATCAGCGTCTTTAAGCACTGTCAGCATCTTTAAAATGAGTTCACTGTGTTAAAAATCACTTCCTGAACCAGAGGCTCCACCCACTGTCCCCCTGACAGTCCCAGGGCATGATGGGACTTGTAGTCAGCACTCCACCTCCACTGTGTCTCTGCCGATGATGTCATTCTCTGTCTACCTCCACGATGCTGTAATCAACCTGCCAACAGTAACGATGTCCTGTGAGAACCTCGTAGCTCCTCACAGGCCGGCACACACCAGCCGCTGGAGTTAGGAGGTTTTCACGTTGTCTCTAAAGTTTAACGTCCGATACGAATGAAGTTGTTTTAGTAGAAAACACACGACAGCCCTGAGAACAACCGTCCACCTGTAGGAGCTTCAACTTTATTTTAAATTGTCGGAATTTTTTTTACTTTTGGTTTGTGTCGCCTGCAGAGACGAAACACTTCGTCTGCGTTCATGAAGCTTCACGTTCATCAGGAACGCTAACAATCACTGCAAGAACAGATCACTGTGGCTAATGCTCAGATAGCAGCTAAAGCTAACAGGCTAGTTACATCTGTGGATTTCCAACACAACTTACACTAATACTGATGCTAATGCTGATGCTGATGCTAATGCTAATGCTAATGCTAATATACCATATAAATCTTTACTTTTACTTCTTGGTGTACCTGAACTACTGCTAATGCTAACAATGCAGCTAATGCTAACAATGCAGCTAATGCTAACAATGCAGCTAATGCTATCGTGTCACATGGGGCTATAAACCTTAAAGACGCGATTAACCCTTTGATCACATAATACATGTTATTAATGACTTTATGAATCTGCAAAATCTTTTTTATTGATCCAATTTGTTTGTAAAGAGGCAAAAAATAAAACTGTTAATATTTGTCCAATCTAGAAAATCCAAAATATTTACATTTAAGATGACATCTTTAATAGAAGAAGAAAAAATAATGAATTTGTTATATTTTCTTTGACTAACTTATTAAACAGTTTGCTGTTTCTATTCTTAAGCAATGTAACAATAATAATAATAATAATAATAATAATGATAAAGTGTCATCAACAGTGTGTAAATAAAACATCATCACCTGATTGTCTAATCAAGATCATAAACTAAACTCATATAATTAATTGTTCTCTTAAGATGTTATTATATATTCTTCTTCATCTCTAATCTTTACTAATTATTTAATGATGATGATGTTGAACAGAATCAGAAACAGATTTAGGAGGAGGAGTTTGTCTTGGTGAATAAGATGCACACAGTGAGACAACAAACAATCAGTGACTATTATCTAAACAGCTGAACACAAACAGAGACGTGAGTGTGGGATGGTTGATAAATGAAGATGGAAGAGCTGCAGAGGAATGACAAGAAATAGATTAAAACATTAAAATAAAGGATAGTTAAAAATCACAAAAAGTTTACAAATTCTGTATTATTAAGATTCAAAGTTGTTGTTGTCCAACCAAGAAAATCCTAAAACGTGAAAGTTTAAGAAGCTGAATCGTCACTTTATTTTTTTTTTCTGTTGCAGTTTTTCTTTTAGAATCAAAAGTTTTACATTTCACTTCCAGTTAACCTGAATCTCTAGTTTCTACTGAAACAATGTAATAATAGTTATTATAATAATAATAATGATGCCGTCTGGTCACTTCCTGTGGACTTCACATTAAGAGCATTGATAAAACGAGACTCCTTTTCTGCTCCATAATTAAATGATGGTCAGACACTGATGTGACAACAGGGAACAGTGAACCAGACACCTGAGGGCTTTTATTTTGAAGTGAAGCTGCTCTCAGGTCAGATTATCAGCTGATTCAGCATCTCTGCAGGTGTTCTCAGGTGAAGGTCTGAGCCACAGATATTGATCAGATGTTTAGTGATCATTGATCTCAGCTGTGGTTGGTTGTTCTCAGTGACGTCGCCTCACTCACACATTCACACTGACGCTGTGTTAACGGGGAGCTGCACCAGCCGGGACTCACTTTCAACCTTCATCACATCATGAAGCTGCAGACGTTAAACGTGTTTGTGTCTTTACAACACTGAGAGTGAACGCCACAGGTCGTCTTCAGGAGACGCGTCACCTTTTATATTTCAGCTGCTCGTACAGAAACATCTGATGATCTGCAGCGAACACGAACAAACATCTGCAAACATCTAGATTAGAATGAAACCAGAAACAGAAGAAATACAGAACACTTTATTATATTTACAGACTTATTATATAAACATTATATAAACATATACATACCAACATGTGTAAAACTGGAGTCAGTGAGGAAAAAACAGCCTTGTTATTATAAAAGTGTTAAAATCAGATGTTTAATGGATCAGAGGTGACTCTCACAATAATTATTAAATGTGAATTGACTTCATGTTAAACTTGATGAACTCTTTAAATTGATCTTTTTTTAAATGGAGTTCTGTTCAGTCTGAGGAGAGACGGAGTATCTTCTCCTTTGAGGTTAGCTAACATTTATTTTGACAGGAACAGAAAACATTATCTTGTGATGATCTGAATTATTAAAATGTGAATAATGTTATAAATGCTGACTCAGCGTGAGCTCAGCTGGTCTTTGTTGTTGGTGCTGTTCTGTCTGTGAACAGTTTAATGGAAACAACAGATTTATGGAGGATCTGAAACAGATGAACTTTACGCCGCTCGCTGTCGGCCATGTTGTTCCATCATCACAAACTGCAGCCAGACATTCAAACCCAAAGGTCTTTATTTCAACATTCTGTTTGATGTGTCAAAGTCTCCAAATATCCAGACGGGTTGATAAAAAACAACCTTTGAGTCTTTGAGAATAATTAACTTTATTAGAACAGGATCATTGATCGAGGTTTCCAGTTCGATCTGAGGGAGTGTAGAACTTTTTGCAGTTTAGAGTTCTGATTGAAGAGAAGCAGGAAGTGACAACAGATGCTAATGCTAACGAGCTAACATTGCAGAGAGCAGACAGATGCAGAGGGGCCCTGAAGGCAACACCAGTGTGATGACATCATCCTGAGGCTGCGAGTTAAAGCTTAATATCTTTATTATTCATTTATTTCAGATGATTTTCTGCTGACATAAAAAATATCGACGTCACAGTTGATTTAGTTTCATCAGAATCAGAAGAAACTTTATTTTCCATCGTCGTCAACAACAAGAATGAAAACACGATCGTCGTCTCCGGCTGTGCGTTACTTATTGATCACTGATGAACTCTGAACAGATTTTACATTCAAAACTGAATCAGCTGTTTGAAGGTTGATCCGAGCTGGTGCAGCTCACCCTGAACGCTACATTCTGATGTCATCATGTGACGTCATGCTGTGATGTCATGAAGTTTTGTTTTATCTTGTTTTTTGTTTTCCTTTGTTTTGGATGTAAAGCACTGAGTCTGATGATGATGATGATGATGATGATGATGTCGTCTCACTGCTGTCTGTATGCACTCTGTGTGAGCTGATCTGAGGTCAGTTTGTTGAACAGCTGCAGTTTCTCTGTGATGTTTTGGACTCTTGTGTCTCGTAAAGACTGAAACTGTAGAAGAAGAAGAAGAAGAGGACGTGTCCCTCCGTCTGTCCTCCGGCTGCGCTGCACTGTCGCCCTCTGCAGGATTGGACCTGGTGGTCTGAAGGTTTATTCTGCGTCTCTGATCATCACGTTTGTTGTCATGACGAAGCGTCTGAACCGGGGGACAGGAAGTGACACATGTCCTTTGAATCTTCTGCAGAGAAAAATGTTGATTTGGTTCAAATTATTATAAAATAGAATTAGGAAGCTGAAGTAAATGTTTAGTGAGCGCTGAGTGAACGTCTGTACAGCGTGTCATGATCGTCCACATGTATTCAGAGTGTCAGTAATAAAGCAACATTTACTGAGGTCACATGGAATCCCGTCTCATTCATCCAGTTTGTGTCAAAGAACATCAAATATTAAATATGGAAGTATAAAAAAGCAAAAAATAGAAACACTCAAGTAAAGTACAAGATCCTCAAACTGTACCTGAGTAAATGTACTTAGTTACATTCCACTGGATACTCAATAAGCTTCTAAAAGACGACCAGTGTTGTAAAAAGTATCCGACAGTCGTACTCCAGTGGAATTAAAGATGTGCTGTTAAAATATTACTTTGTAAAAGTGAAAGTAACTCGTGAAGAGTACTCGAGTAAAAGTCTTAAATGTACTTCAGTAAAGTAACTGATCCATATATTAACATGTGTATACTGTGAGTCAGCTGATCATCACAATCACTGATTAACAAGAAAATCCAGGTTCAAGGTGTTCTGGTTCTGTGCACACGGCCCGGCCATGAAGTCATTCTCTAATTTTTGATAAATATTATTATCAAGTACCTGGGAGTTCACCTGAACAATGAACTGGACTGGACTGATCACACTGCAGCTATATATAAGAAAGGTCAGAGCAGACTGTATCTGCTGAGGAAGCTCAGGTCCTTTGGAGTGCAGGGGACCTCCTGACCAGTGTTGTTTTTGGCAGCCATTTTAGATTTAGTCTTGGTCTTTTGGACTAAAATGTTTTTTAGTTTTAGTCAAATTTTAGTCATTTCTATATGTGATAGTTTTAGTCCAGTTTTAGTCGACGAAAACTCAAACAGGTTTTAGTCTAGTTTTAGTCAGTTTAAGTAAAAAAACAAAATAAAAGAAGAAGTATCTTTTATCAAATTAATTTAGGTCAATAAAAAGTTCTACAAGCTCACAATGTGTTGCAATGTGTTGAACTTGTGGATCTGCTATTTTCACAACTTATGTGTGACACTCTTGTATGATGAAGTAGGGCATCAATTCATGAAAAAACTGTTGAAATGTGTTGATTGTTTTTCTATACCTTGTGGTTTTGTACACTTAAATTGTTCAATAAGAAAAAAAAAAGTGACAAAGAATTTGTCTTCAAAATAAGAGTTTTACATTGCACCCTATTTGAGTTTAGAACTGGGATCTTAGCGGGGGACTTTTAATTTGAAAGTAGCGACCGTTACTAGCTTACTGCTACATCAGCAAGTAAACAACGAAGACAGAGACCGAGGAGACGCTGCATCTCCCGGGTCTCAGCGGCTGTCCAGGTGCTACACAAACATTAAGCAGAGATGTCATTCATTTTAAATGTCTGACAGACCACCCACTAACATTTACGTCCATTCTCGTCTCGTCAACGAAAACTCACACACGTCTCATCATGTTTTAGTCATCAAAGAGCCGTGTTTATCTCGTCACCGTCTCGTTATCGTCATGAAAAAAAGGGGCGTCAACGAAATAATTTCGTCATCGTCATCGTCGACGAAAACAACACTGCTCCTGACCGCTTTCTATGACTCTGTGGTGGCATCGGCCATTTTCTCTGGAGTAGTCTGCTGGAGCAGCAGCATCTCGGCAGCAGACAGGAGGAGACCTGATAAACTTGTCAAGAAGGCCAGCTCCATCCTGGGATGCCCTCTTGACCCAGTGCAGGTGATGGGAGAGAGCAGGATGATGGACAAGCTGTCATCACTGCTGGTGCAGGAGTCCAACCTGCAGGTGAAGGAGCAGTACCACAGGTCCAAGTGTGAAGGAGAGGTACTGTTGGAAAAATTATGCTTATATTATCAGTTTCTTGCATTGCATTGATATAATCTGCTTGTCTTCCTTTATATGTTTGTGGAAGTGTACCGAGCTCCTGGAAAAGTACTGTGAAGAAACACACTCACCCTCCGGCGGGACCACAAGGCCTCGAATGGCATCTTGTGTGAATAACTGATGGTGGACATCATAAGAATGTTTGTGTGAAGGATAGATGCTGAAGGCCGTAGGTCCGAAAGTGTGTACGTGTACTTCTCCATCATGCATAACAACTGTATGACTCATATGTACTGTCAAAGAGCCAATCATATACGCTTACGCCCTGTTGTAGGTGAATAAAAGATGCTTGGGGAGAGCAGCTCATTGGAACTCGGAAGCCCAGACTTTGTGTGCTGACTTCTGCTCTTCCCCTTTGCCTAGAAAGACAATCTCCGTGTCCGTGTCTCATTTCTTAACAGATTTAAACCCAACATTTCTTTGTGTTGTGACCCGGATCCCAATATACCCAGCTCTGCCAGAAGGAGGACGACACACCGAAGCCCGTCGACGGGCCAGGACCACAACAGGTGGCCTGAAGGAGGCGTCCCCTCCAACTGAACAGGGTTGGATTGACGGGATCCAGACTTTGAAACTAAGGAGACGGGACCGGAGAACTGAGGAAAAATCATATCACCTTCTCTTGTGAGTAAAAACACCCTACATTTAGAAACAGGATATTGCAAATTCCTAGGTAAAGTAAAATAGAAACAAAATTCAAATCAGTTTAAGTAGTATTTCTCTTTGAAGCAGCAGCATAGACTGAAACCTTATCGGTGTTACCGAACATCTATGGCCTGTTGAAGTAGAAGAGAACGCATAAAAAACACAACGCAGACCAGGGAAAAGCATTAAAAATAATGATCACTGAAACGAAAATTTGCATACAATGGGTGGGAAGAATTCTCGTAAAACTGTAGATGAAGACAGTACAGGTGATAAAAAGTATATGAAGCAATGGAATCCTCAAAGTGTCAAGTATCTAGATAAATGGAAATAGAAGTATGGATTTACAGGCCGCCTAAAAGTAAGAGAAATAGAGGATTTAATATCCCGCTTCGAGACCAGTCTCATCACCAAGCGAGGGAAAAAGCATGAAAAAAGAGCTGACGAGCTCCGCATAGCGCAAGGAAGGTTAACACAGTCTAAAGCCAGACAGGATAACCTTAAGAAGCAAAAGAAGGGAAAAAGGAAGCTAAGAAAAGCCAAATCCTTTTTGTGCGCAAAGAAGACAATGAGACAAACTGCAGGCAAGCGCCTGAACCTCCCCCTCCCCCATACGTGCCATTAGCTAATGCGCCTGTCGAACAAAACATTCCGGAGCCAGTTCCAGAGCCAGTTCCAGAGCCAGTTCCAGAGCCGAAACCAGCACCTGCAGCTAAGCCCTCCCATTTGTCCAACCGTCCGCCTCTGTACCCAAAGGTGCCATCTCCTAAAACTGTAGAAATTAGCAATAGGGGGGGCCCTAGTCACACTTTGCGACCAACAGACCTCCTCCACTTACCCAACAGATACACTCCCACGAACAGCCCGGCTGGAAGCCCCAGCCTGACTGTCAGAAATCAAAAAAGTAAACCACCAGGAAAAAAAATCTTCAAATATGATAGCTGAAGAGTGTTTCCCCAGATCCAAGTTGCCAATCCTCAGGCGGGGGGTGAGGGTCAGCCTCCAGTCCTGTACGTATTTCGTCCTTGGACCCTCGTGGAGGCCGCGAATGCTGTAGCCAGCATTCCTCCACCAGAGGATGATCCAGAGGAATGGATAAAATGTATGAGAGAGCTGATAGACTCCTACCGCCTGAATGGACAAGAAGCAGGGGAAGCTATGCAATCTTCATTGAAAATTAAATGGGGGAGGGTAAAGGGTAATTACACAGGGAGAAATGTGCTAATAGTGGTATAGAATTTAGTGAAAATAAAACTGATGCATACCAACAACAACTCAAACACGCTATTATGCATGGTTTACACCCAGATGTTGCAGGCTGGGTCCGCAAACATTTCATTGAATTTGACACCGCGGACATTCCTACCACTATGCAGTGGGTCCGCCATGCAACCAAACACTTAGACTCCAAGAATAAGAAAGGGAAAGGAGGAAAAGGAGCGAACACATTTTTCTATGATGACGAAGACTGTAATGCTTTCCTCAATGACAGCCCAGATTGTCACACAGTGGAAACGAAGGGGGATGATAACCTCAACAGGGAAGCCTGTCCTCGGGATGTTTTGGCAATTCTGACACATACTCAGCAGAGGCAATACACCCTCTTATCACCCTCGATGTCCTCCGTGATATGCAGACCTCTGCTCCTGATAATGAAAAACAGTATTGGGTCAAACAAGGCGCTGAAACAGACAAAACAGGACTGTATACACAGGCTAACAAACCTATTCTCCCTAAAAACTTGTACAAAGCTGCCGCCATTTTGAGTCATGGGCCTTGCCATGTCTCAACAGGAGGGATGACAGAATTCCTACTCAAAAAACTTTTGCAGATCATGTGTAATTTGCATAAAACACAACCCACAGGGCAATGTAAGACCAAAACGAGGGAAATTCCCAGAACCAACTGAACCTTTTCAAACTATGCACATGGATTTCATAGAACTAAACAGAAGCGGGCCATACAAATACTGTTTAGTACTAGTTGATGCATATTCAAAATGGGTTGAAATAATACCTTCAAAAGCTGCAGACTCACTGACAGTAGCAAAAGCATTGTGCAAAACAACTGTGCCACAGTATGGGATCCCCGAAGTGTTGTACAGTGATAATGGTGCACATTTTGTAAACCAAGTTGAAAGTCAAGTTGCAAAACACTTACAAATAAATCTAAAAAATCATTGTGCCTACCACCCTCAAAGTGCAGGTCTGGTAGAAAGAACAAATGGGACTGTCAAATCTCGGTTAAAGAAATGCATGGAAGAAACAAAGAGACCATGGCCTGACTGCTTAGATCTAGTGAAATTGTACATGAGAATCACTCCGACCGATAAAGGGTTAACCCCATACGAGATAGTTCATGGTAGAGCATTTAGACTCCCTGCTTTCTCAAAAGACCTTGAGGTGTCTGAGGAAGAGACAACATTGGCAGAGCACATGAGAAAACTGTTGGACCAAAAAGATGTTTCCAAAACAAATTTACTACCCTCTGATTCTCTTCCCCCTCCACAGGACAGCCAGAAAGTGAGGCCAGGGGACTACATATTCGTCAAAATCATCAAAAGAAAAATGTTGGTCCAGCCCACGGTGGGAGGGTCCATACCAGGTCCTGCTAACAACACCGACAGCAGTAAAGATTGCAGAAAGGACAACTTGGATCCACCTCAGCCACTGCAAACTGCAGCCTACCTCTGTCTCACCTGGATAGTGGGGAAGTCTGGGCTACAAAGGGGGCTCTGCTATATAGCGGCAGGGCCGTCTCAAACCCCAGTGAAGAAAAAACAACTGATCCCTGTCCTATTAGGATGACAGAGCAAGGTGATGCAGAATCGGATTGTTCTAGACTTGCTAACAGGATCACAAGGAGGAGTGTGTGCAGTTATTGGACAAACCTGCTGTACCTACATCCCTAACGGCATGACAAACGGAGGAGATATCTACCAAGCTCTGCAAAACCTGACCAATCTCCAAAGCTATGTGCTGGAGCAAACCCCCGGTGCTGATCCACTCCCGGACTGGATGACTGGATTCTTTAACGGCACCTGGTGGCAGGTTCTCCTAAAGGCATTGGTACCCGTGTTCATAGTCATGCTGTTGTTCCTCTGTTTTATCTCTTGTGTGATACCCTGTATACGATCGATGTTTGAGAAAATGGTTCAACAAAGTTTTGTGCAAATGCAATTATTATCCCAAAGGTATGAGTTTGTTAATCCTCAACCTTATGCTGATTCCTGAGTGTAAAAATGTTTTATGCCTCGTCTTTTTCCAATGAAGGTATTATCGAAAATGGCGACAAGAGATAATAACCTGACGAATTAAAAGTACGAGCAATAAAACTGATAAACAGGAGGGACATGTTGGAAAAATTATGCTTATATTATCAGTTTCTTGCTTTGCATTGATATAATCTGCTTGTCTTCCTTTATATGTTTGTGGAAGTGTACCGAGCTCCTGGAAAAGTACTGCGAAGAAACACACTCACCCTCCGGCGGGACCACAAGGCCTCGAATGGCATCTTGTGTGAATAACTGATGGTGGACATCATAAGAATGTTTGTGTGAAGGATAGATGCTGAAGGCCGTAGGTCCGAAAGTGTGTACATGTACTTCTCCATCATGCATAACAACTGTATGACTCATATGTACTGTCAAAGAGCCAATCATATACGCTTACGCCCTGTTGTAGGTGAATAAAAGATGCTTGGGGAGAGCAGCTCATGGGAACTCAGGAGCCCAGACTTTGTGTGCTGACTTCTGCTCTTCCCCTTTGCCTAGAAAGACAATCTCCGTGTCCGTGTCTCATTTCTTAACAGATTTAAACCCAACAGTACCACAGGTCCAAGTGTGAAGGAGAGGTACCACAGGTCCAAGTTTGTGAAGGAGAGGTACCACAGGTCCAAGTGTGAAGGAGAGGTACCACAGGTCCAAGTGTGAAGGAGAGGTACCACAGGTCCAAGTGTGAAGGAGAGGTACCGCAGGTCCAAGTGTGAAGGAGAGGTATCACAGGTCCAAGTGTGAAGGAGAGGTACCGCAGGTCCAAGTGTGAAGGAGAGGTACCACAGGTCCAAGTGTGAAGGAGAGGTATCACAGGTCCAAGTGTGAAGGAGAGGTACCACAGGTCCAAGTGTGTGAAGGAGAGGTACCACAGGTCCAAGTGTGTGAAGAAGAGGTACCGCAGGTCCAAGTGTTTGAAGGAGAGGTACCACAGGTCCAAGTGTATGAAGGAGAGGTACCACATGTCCAAGTGTAAAGGAGAGGTACCACAGGTCCAGGTGTGTGAAGGAGAGGTACCGCAGGTCCAAGTGTGTGAAGGAGAGGTACCACAGGTCCAAGTGTGTGAAGGAGAGGTACCGCAGGTCCAGGTGTGTGAAGGAGAGGTACCGCAGGTCCAAGTGTGTGAAGGAGAGGTACCACAGGTCCAAGTGTGAAGGAGAGGTACCACAGGTCCAAGTGTGAAGGAGAGGTACCGCAGGTCCAAGTGTGAAGGAGAGGTATCACAGGTCCAAGTGTGAAGGAGAGGTATCACAGGTCCAAGTGTGAAGGAGAGGTACCACAGGTCCAAGTGTGTGAAGGAGAGGTACCACAGGTCCAAGTGTGAAGGAGAGGTACCACAGGTCCAAGTGTGTGAAGGAGAGGTACCACAGGTCCAAGTGTGTGAAGAAGAGGTACCGCAGGTCCAAGTGTTTGAAGGAGAGGTACCACAGGTCCAAGTGTATGAAGGAGAGGTACCACATGTCCAAGTGTAAAGGAGAGGTACCGCAGGTCCAGGTGTGTGAAGGAGAGGTACCACAGGTCCAAGTGTATGAAGGAGAGGTATCACAGGTCCAAGTGTGTGAAGGAGAGGTACCGCAGGTCCAAGTGTGTGAAGGAGAGGTACCGCAGGTCCAAGTGTGTGAAGGAGAGGTACAGCAGGTCCTTCCTACTGCATACACAACTCATTTCTCATATTTAGTTTGTACTATTTGGTCAATTTTTATAAATACTCATATTTATTATTATTTGTAAATGACAATTTACTGCCACACTGTTAAGAATCACATGATAATTTTGTACAGTATCATGTTGATATGTTTATATGAGTTTGTTTTATCATATTTCTTACCTTTTAATTATATTGTTTATTTTTCACTGTTGTTATTGTTTTTTATAATGTTCTGTCCTCACACGTGTTCCCGTGTGTGGGACAGTAAAGGAATACTGATTCTGATTCTGATTCTGGACACTCTGACCTGTTCGCTGTCTTAAATCCAGGTGTACTTCTACTCCACTACATTTGTCTCACCGCTTTAGTTACTAGTTACTTTTCAGATTACCTTCCTGTCCAGTGAAAACCACGTATCTCCAGAAGTGTTGCTGTTGAATGTTTGAGATAAACTGACAGTGTTGTGAAGAGTAGTCAGCAGTCACACTCAGTAAAAGCAAATATGTGGTGTTAAAATGTTACTTTGTAAAAGTGAAAGTCATTCATATCAGGAGTAGTTGAGTAAAAGTGCATTTAACATCTGATGTTAAATTTAATACCTAAAGTTATCAGACAGATGTAGTGGAGTGGAAGTATGAAGTAGCAGAAAATGGAAATACTCAAGTAAGAGTACAATTACCTCAAAAGTAAATGTACTTAGTTACAGTCCACCACCGTCAGACTTAATGTTTGTTCCTTCATGGATTCAAACGTTCTGCATCTTCTTCACTTGAATCAAATATTTTTAAGAAATTCTCGTCATCACAACTTCTGAAACACTTAAAAACAAGCTTTCTGAAAACTCAAGGGCTCCCTGGTCCCTGAGTTCCCAGTCGGAATCCTAGCTTGATGGCTAACTCAGCTAACAAGCTAATGGCAGCTACAGTTAGCAGCAGTTGGTGGCGACTCTGGTGATCTGCTGCCACTAACAGCATTCAGCAGGTGACCATTTCTGACACACTGCACCGTTAGAGTTTTGTTTGAAGGTCTGTCTAGTGTCTGAACGTCCAGAGTTGTGTAGCGATGATGTCTGTTTGTAGCTAACTGAAGACAGACGACATCACGGTCACATGCTAAGCTAACTGATCAATGAGCATGACACAGCTCTGTTTAGACATCTAATGGTAATGAAAAGTTAGAAGACATATTTAGCTAACATTGTTTAGCCTGCCAAGCCAGAGACCCCTGTTCAACACTGTGTTTCACATTTATAAATATGACATCACTGGTTATTTTCAAGCTGGTGTCAACAAAATCTGATATTTCAATGGATTCAAAGGACATTTTCCCGCCGTGTTTGTGGAGACAGAACCAGATGTTCTAACTCTGACAAAGAGCTTTAAGAAAGTAAAACCCTGCGACTGTTTCATGAGTTTGTCCTCCAGTGTTCGTGTCTCAGTTCTGTGTTCAGCAGTTGGAGTTCAGCTGTTGACTCTCAGTCTGAAGGTCACTGTAGCTCCGCCCCCAGGAGGTGAGCACTTCTCCACCTCCACCGCTGCTCCTGACATCAACCTCCACTTGACCAGGTAACCCTCAGCAGGAGGAGAGCTGCACCTGATCACTGTGATTAATGATCAATACATTAACCCTGAGCAGCTGCTCATGTACAGCTCATTACTGATCATTTTGTTTCCTTCTGATCACCTGCTGTCAGAGACAAGGAGAGGTGGAGCCACACCACAGAGGAAGAAAAAGGAAGAAGGAACCAACGAAGAAGAGCACAGAGAGGTGAGTGGTGATGTCACTCTGACTCACAGGAGGGAGCTGTGATGTCACAGTTTGGGGGTTTACTTGAATAATGTTTTATTTTGAAGGCTCACTCCTGGTGTGTTGGTCGTTGTTTTCTTCCTGTCTTTGTGTTTTTCCCGTCAGCTCGTTGCTCATCAGTTCAGTGTTTACAGCCTGTTGACTTCTTTTGAACGTCCACCATGTTTGACTGCTGCCTCTGGTTTTGAACGTTGCCTCACCATCTTGTCAGCCTTTGTTTGTTTGTTGTTAATAAAGTTTTTGGATCTCTAAAACAGCAGATCGATCATTTGAAATATTTCAGATGCAGCCGACAGTGAAGCCGACGCAGCTAAAGTCCTGAAAGCGACGAGCTAACGGTTAAAACATGTCACTATCAATACATCACACTGTTGACCAACAGCAGGTTTCAACTGTAAATTCTGACAGTAAAATACTGTATGTATGCTTTTGTAATGCATGAGGGGTAATTATTAAGAATATTCACTGCTGAATTAAAAATGGTACAATTCAGGAAAATGATTTAATGTATTATTTATGGTCCAGCAGCGTACAGTGACTGAGCAGTACAACATTAATTTTACAAAGTAATATAATGTCATTTTACATCATTACACAGTATTTCCACAGTGAAATAGTATAGAAACACAATATATCACTGTGAATATAATGTGTCAGCTGTCGATGAGCCGGCCTGCTGGTGACTACCAACATCTACAGAGCCAGGCTAGCTGTTTCCCTCTGCTTCCAGTCTTTATGCTAAGCTAGGCTAAAGTCCGCCTTACGGCAGCATGTTATGCCATGAGAAAGAAAAACCAATGATGGCAAGAGTCATGACGTCATGCTGATCTGCCTCGTGTCTCGTCCACACCTTTTTCCAGGTGTGTTTTGCAGCTGAAAGGTCTTTGTCATTCACTGACTTCTGTTTGTTCCACAATGTCACACATGGTGCAGAACATAATTTCCTTTCAGTCTTCAGCAGTAATTTATGTTGTACTCTAGCACCCTGTTGCCACAAACCACCGGCTCCAACACACTTTTGAGCTGAGAACACCAGACAACGTGTAATGACCAATATAATTGATTTATTCAGCCAAAAGCGACAGGTCGGTTCCCCCGTTTGGACACAGGACAGTACAGAACATGGGGAAACAAATACAAAATAAATAATGCTCAAACCAACATAAAAGACAACAAAAAAATACTTATAACCAAGGCAGTGGCTCACTAGCTGCAAACCAAACCAAACCAACTGTTATTAATCTTACACCAAACAACATAATATGTGAAAAGAAAACACAACAAACAATATTATCAATATGCTAACCCACCTACTATACCGCAGATTGCAGTCAGAGTTCCCCTCCCCACCAAGGGCACTCATATAACCCACAACCTATAAACACAACAAATGCACACCTGAGTATACAAGGAAAACACCAAATCTCTTCCCCACCCCCACAGATGTGAAACGTACCTTCAGCAGACAACTTGCCCCCACAACCTGCCACAGAAAGGCAAGACGCCTCCCCGACACCGGGACTTCCTAAGAACAAATAAACTTGAATTGGATTTTATGACGCGCACCCAAGATGCCTCAACATTAACTTCTTAACACAGCGAGACTCACCGCAGTCCCCGTCGGCCGACTTTCTCCCTTTCGGGAGCCCACACCAGTCAAGCAGCGTGCCAGCCCTCCGTGGAAACAAAGACAAGAATCCCGCACGGATTGCCAACAGGTGCCTTTTATCTTGTAATCAGTTCCGCGAATGTATGCGCGCAACCACTTCCGCACGGCCACAGTACATAAGATGTATATCCATGACTGAGCTGCGATCGGTGAAGCTGGTTGGTCAAATCTGCCTTCGATGAACGAGACTGAAACCTGTTTGGATCCGTCCGAGTTCATGACTCGAGGCTGGATGTGTTTCTGCTTCATGATTACATTTGTTTTCATCTCTGTGTGATATTTTGCAGTGCGATGGCAGGGTGGATGAAGAGCTGGAGGAAACTGAGGATTGTGATCCTCTTCAGCCTCCTCAGCCTCACTGAACCGTTTGGTAAGAGATGTTTCACCATTTAGCAGATTCAGGATGTTGAATCTCATAGAAAACACCTCAGGTTGATGCAGCAGCGTGGGAGTGTCACTCCATGGTCCGTGTGTGTGACTTGTTTGGAACCCCCACTGATCAGTTTGCTGAAGGGCGAAGCTGCTATGTTGTTGTGTTACTAGCATGCTGAACCTACAAGTGATTGTTTTTCCTCATCATCAGATTTAGAATAACAGTAAAGTCATTACTGTGTGTTTTAAACAGAGCACAGGACTGAACTGAAGTGAATGTGAAACTTAACGCTACACAGAGAAATGTTTGCTGTGTTCCCTCTGTAGTTTTTGTTCATGTGTAGTTTCTGGGCTTCTCTTCTTTAAGGTGTCGGCGTGTAGTTTGATCATAAAAGGAGTCTGCGGAGGCAAGGCTGGTGGAATGAAGAAGCAATCTTTATTGAAACAGAATCTTGCGCTTTGAGTCCGGATCAGACGCGGCCGCGTTCTGATATTATCAAATCTGTGGACAAAACAATGCCAAAATGCTCTGCCCTCTGCTTCGTCAAAACCTCAGCCTTTGCTCTTAGGAGGTTTTCCAAGTGCCACCCCCCATCTCTACTCATAGTAGCCTTCTTAAAGTCCCTTGGGCTGTACCTGCCTACTCCTAATTGGTCACTGTGGTGGGTAGAGGGTCCATCTATCCAATTGACATGAAAAGGAGGTGGTCTATCTCTCTGCTCATCTCCCATAAATGGCTAAATCTGTTACTGTCCCTTCTTGGGTCTTGTACTCCAAATTTACCTAAATGATCTTCTATCCTTTTCTGGAGATGTACACGTTTAGATATCTTCCTCCATCTGACATAGGAGTCAGGCTCTGTTATTAGTCCCTAGTGGCCTTGTCTCCTGCTAACCTTTGACCCACACACAGCTGAATGCTGCCTCCAAGGTCCCATGGAGCTGTGAGCCCCTTATTGTCTACATTCCTTAACTTATACAAGCAGGAACAGGTTAAATTTAAACTGAGTTGAATTAAAGGCCAGAATGTGTTGCAGTCCAGATACCTCACATGCTAAATAACACTGTAGCCTTCTACGGGCTACCGTGAGTTATTTTCACACGCACCAAACAAAGTTCTGGGTTTAAGCTTCTTTTATTGCTCAAAACCACCAAATACACAATAATACAGACGAGGGGGCCGAACGTGGCCCATGCGTCTCGTCCTGCAGCTCCCCGTTTGCTTTCCTGACCATCTCCCATGCATCCTCCATCTGAGGTCCAGCACGCTACAGTGGTTAGTAACCAGGTGCAGCCCCGTCAATCACTCACCTGGTGCTGCTCTCCTGATCACTCACCACCTCTCTCTCTCCAGCAGCCGCATCTCGACCACGCTCACCTCCACAAACACGTCCTGGTACCGACCCGTTCCACTCTGTTTATGATCTCTGGTCATGCCTCTGCCACAGATGTCTTTTAAACTGGTGCATGAAGCCAAACTGAGTGAACACACGACAAATGAGTTTACACTCCACTGTGGCTGTAGTCAGAGTCTGATAGTCAGCTGATGTGATTGGCCACAGCATCGTGACATCAGCCTGCGTTTCTCCAAAAGTTGACTGTCTCTTTTTCGGCACTCACCTCTGCAGCCACACCAGACTGCCTTCATACCGCAGCGCCGGATGTGACATGAATCCATTCACTGTGGTATGAAATGCTCTGTGTGTTTTTTTCCCTTGGCACGCCTGCAAGGTGTGATGCTGGGGGCGTGGCTAAATCCTCAATTCCACCTTTTGATTTTGAAGGATGAGATCATGACATCATTTTTCAATCGATATCAGACTGACAGTCGAGATCACTACATCGTTCCCTGAATCAGATCCAATACAAAACAACACACTGTAAGACTTCACCTTATTCAGTAAAAGCCTGTAATTAAAACTGAATGAATGAGACTGTTAATGAGAGTAAGTCACAGTATCGTCAGCGTATGGTTGATATGACAATCAGAGGAGCAGCTTGTGTTGTCTGTCCACAGAGCAGCTGAAGTCAGTCAATCAGTGTGAGCACGAGGAGGTGATGAACTTTAAAATGTATTCCACAGCGGTGAGAGATGACGAGTGGGAGGAGCTCAGCCCGGATATCGCTGCGCTGCACCGCCTCAGAGGACTTCATCAACACATGTTTCATCAGCGGCTCAACCAAAGGTAAACTGAAAGATGTTTTAATCTCCAGAGTCCAGACTGTTGAACCTGTCCAGTCGCAGCTGTTTCTTGAATGAAAAAGCAATCAATACAATGAATGCTGCAGAACTAACAACTAGTCAATCAGCGCCAGTTTTGGGCCGTCTAGCTGGAGACATAATAACTATGGAACCACTATAGACAAACTGATGTACTGAGGCTGTGTCCTCGCTGCAGGTCATCCCCCTTTCTCATCCCATTTCCTGTCACCTCTCTAATCTGTCCTATCTAATAAAGAGCCATGAAAAGGCCAATAAAAAATAATGATAATAATAAAACTTGTAATAACAGAATAGTCAAGTCTGTCTCAGTTCCTGTGGCTTACTTAGACGCTTTTCCAACTTCTGGTTGTTAAAGTGACTTTTTAATCAAAGGGAAAGAAAAATGCAAAGATAACAAGGACTGTGTTTCATTTTAGGGTCACTTCCGTCCCCGGGGTCAGAGTGGAGAGATCCATCAGCAGGTCAGAAATGATTTATGTTCTCAGCTAAGAGTTTTGTACAAGTGCTTCAAATCAGGTTTGTTTGTTTAATCTTTAAAGGAACAGTTCAAAATGTAATTCGGTCATTATCCCCTAAGACCATAAACATGTGAGTATGAAGAGTTGATGTGGACCGACCTGCACGAACAGAAGAAAGAAAATCTGAAATGCTCCAGAAAAGATGTCCAGTGTGGCTGGAGGGCCGAAATACAGAATTTATAGGAATGTGATGTTCAACATTTATTTTATATGGGAAGATTCTTTCAAACTGAAGTCAGATCAGGTCTTTATCAGATTTGACTGAATTTGTATAATATCTGTGATTCTTGAGGATGGACATGGACCAAAACCTGATGAGTCTGAAGGACGGTTTGAAGGCCTGTGAGCAGGATTTCACATCATGTGCCGTTCAGATGGGACAGGTTAGTGGATTTTAAAGAAAATGTGACCTGAACCCACACTGGAACAACAGGTTTATTAAAGGTTATCAAAATAGTTGATATGGGAATAAATCTGTAACAGACCACAGATCCACTACAGGTCAGCGTGTGAATGTGACGGTTTGCCTCGGCTGGCCGCAAAAAGTATGTAGCGCAGAATAGAGGACAAAATGAAAACTACTGAGAGGCTAGCAGAGGCTGTAGCCTTGTTGAAGATGGGTAATGATCTGGTCAATGACAAGCCAGCACCGGTAACTATTCATTAAACGAAGGTTGTAACTCGTGTGTTCAACCCACCGGATCAGCTCCCAGATCAGCTAGATCTCCTCGGCTGGTCACCTACATGACTTGGTAGCCGCAGAATGCTGATGTGGCTCGTGATTCGACTTTCTTCTTCTTCTGTTGTATTTTGCTGCCAGACTGAAGTCACATCCCTCCATTGGGTCCTCATTCCCCTCCTTCTGCCGGCTTATCAGTACCTTGATCAGTAGTTGACTGGGACAATGACAAAACCTCTGCCGACTTCTCAGTAGTATTAATTTTGTCCTTTACCCTGTGCCGTCGTTGTTTTTCTAAGAAGAACCCTGATCTGTTCTCAACTTAACCAAGTTTTTGTGCCTTTATTTTGAAAGTGTAACCAGACGTTGCATGTTTGTTTTATCTAACTTGACAGCGAGGTAGACTAGAAGCTGACATGGTGGACCGGTGGGTCAGTTACATGGTTTTGGGTGAAACCAGGTTGATTTCTGATTATCTGCTGTGTTTTTCTGATGATTTTTTATTGTTTTCCAGGACTTTGAAAGCTTCTTGGGAGCGATTGATGATCAGAAGATACAAGATCGGCTGCTAAGTGCTTCGGAGATCTCGCACGGCTACAGCCAAAAGCTTCTGGTCATGACTGACAAAGAGAAGTCAACCAGTGACCGAGTCCAGCAGGAATACAGCATGGATCCTCATTTCTCAGTGATAGTCAACAATGACTGTCTGCACAATGCCTCATGTGTACCCGAAGCAGACAGCTACACTGTGGTGAAGATATTTGGACATGTTTCAGAAGATGGACAAACTGTGTCTGGCCTCTCCGGCTCCGCGGCTGCAGAGCTGGTGCTGAAACCATCGCTGGAGGCAGCACCGGTGTTCTCCCTCGCCGGAAACACAACCACAGACTTCCAACATAACTTCATGCGGATTTTTATGGTCCGTGGCATCAAACCAGTCTTAGAAACAATCCAGGAAGGTCACCAGGTGTACCAGGTCATGAACCAACCTGACTCAGTTTCTGGGTACAAAATTCCACAAAGACCAGTTGATCATAGCACACAGTATGACCACCAGCAGATCATCATCATGGAAAACAACCCTATCGTCAGAAGTGCTGCCACATATCTTTATTTGAAACATCCATCAGTTAGTTCTGTCTATGTTCTTGATGAAAACCAAAAACCCAAACTGATATGGGGTGAGCCCGTGCCTCTGTCAGAGGACAGCAGACTGGTGCTGGTGGGACATGGCACCAGAGGAAACTCCGGGGAGATGAGACTGGCCGGATTCAAAGCGGACGAAGTCTCCAGAATCATCCAACAGACCGACAGGGTCTCAGATAAAATCAAAACAACAAGTGTGGTGGCCTGTGATGTCGGATCAGATGAAAAGTTTGTTAAAACGCTGCTGACGGAGCTCCATGAGACCGCCGGCATCGAGACAGAGCTGCATCTCAGGAATGCTGTGATACAGGTCAGACACACGGGAGAGAAAATCACCCAGGAGATCTCCACTGAAGGGCTGACATGGCGTCATAAAGATGACAGCAAGAAAGTGGTGGCAACCCTCGACAGGGACGGAAAAGTCATTATTAGAGATGAGCCCGGCAGTAAAGGAGAGGCCGTTTTTACCAATGAAAGAAACTTTCTAATAAACGAACGGCCAGAACCACGTTTTCTGGCCTACAGAGAAGGCTGGCCGGAGAGTCCACAGAGATTCATTGATCAGAATATTATGAAGAATTTTGACCAAAACGCTTGTGAGGAACTTGAAGCTCTGTCCTGGGGATTATTTCATGATGACCTGCTCCTTCCAGAAAAAGTCAGAACTAACAATGTGCAGCAAATAGAAGACCATTATGTAATAGGCAAACACATTAATAATGATAAAAATATACAGTGGTTCAATAATGACCAGGAACTAAATAACGTTCTCTCCAAATGTTACGAGATTAAATCAGGAGAAGATATCAGAAGTATCATCCGCCACTATGCAAAGACTGGAGAGGATGAGATCAAATACCTGATGGTCAAAGACTGGATATATGCTGTCGATCCTCAAACTCTGTTTATATATCCAGTTGGAAAAAAGCTCAACAACAACCAAATAGGAGATGTCCAGAAAATTAAGGACATTAAGGGCTGTATTGAGGAACAGCTCGGCAAAGAAAAATACCCAGACATGAGAACAGGAATTGGTGATCAACATGAACAAAAAGAAGTCTATGTTAAATATGTGAAAGATATTTTTCGTGGAGAACACAGAGTTGACAAACTTCCATTACAAACTGAGGCCTGGTGCACCTCTTACTTCACTGCATCAGTTATATGTGAATGCGCCAGAAACTTCCGGACATTTCCTGAGGTTCTGATGGCCCTGGACCTGACCGATAGCAACAACAACAACATCAAAGAGAAAGGACTGGAGTTTTTCTTTGAAGAACATCCAATGGCAAGAGGAACAACTTGGATTGACCCAAGCAGACGTGGATTTAGTGGTTCTGCAACACCTAAAGGTTCCAGCAGATCTGGCAAGTCTCAGAACAGATTAATTAAAGATCTTTCAAAAGTCATAGAAAAAGAAGTCAACCACTACAAATTTTGGAATCAGAATGATGGAAAAAATATTCTGTCTAAAGTATCGACGATTGCAGAAAATTACAAAATATTTGAAAGTAATTCAGCAAAACACCACACCATGAAGAACGATTACCAAACTTTCAAAGACACTTTCAAAGACACATTAAGTGAACCTCAAACATCAGGCTCATTAGGAGGCTACAATGACGGCCACATAACGACCCAGGACCTAAAATCTGCCACAGAGTTGGAAAATTCTTTCAAACTGGACTCATATTACTCCAGGTTGAGGTCGTCAGTTGCTGATCAGATCTACAGTCAGATAAAAAGAGAATATGGTGAAGCTCTGGGAGGTCTGCAGCTCCTGGAGGGCAGTGCCAGGATGGAGGACGGACAGTTCAAATGTCAGCTTGTGTCTGAGGCTGCTGATGCTCAACCTGTTGAGTTTAAGGTTGATTTATCTCCAGAGACTCAAGGCTACAATGAAAAGATGCTGAAGAAGATTGAGTCAGCGGTTCATGACCTGGAGAGTCATACTCCATCCTCCTCCCATCAAGTCAGCAAGTACGTGGAGCACAGTGGGACTGCTATGGGGGTGACGGGCCTCATGCTGGGGCTGAAAGGAACTGTTCAGGCTTTTGAACAGGGTGACACCACACATGGAGTGGTAGGAGCTCTGCAAACAGCTCATGGAGTGGCAGCCATGACAACGCCTCTCATCGCAAAAACAGCTCTGAGCTCAGAGTCAAGAGTCGCCCGAGCATTGATGAAAAGTCCTGCGATGAAGGGGACCATGGCAGTTATACCAGTGGTGGGAATTGGATTTGGGATATACAATTTAGAAGAAGATATAAGGAGAGGTGACACTCTGGGATACATCGATGCTGGATTAGATGGTGTCATGGTTGGTTTGGATCTTGTTGAAATTGCTCAGCCTGAACTGGCACCGTTCATAGCACCTGTAAACCTGGCTCTGTCAGCAGTCCGGATGGTCTTTGATGATGTTTATATGAGCGTACAAAATGAACTGAACAGCCTCCCGAAGGATGCTGGAGCTCTGGAGCGACTGGGTGCTGTCCTTATTGGCTTTGGGGAGGGGATTGTGCAGTTTGAAATTCAGGTGGCAGAATGTTTTTACAACGACCATCATGAAGAAATTGAGGAGGGACACAGACTTGTTGCACAGATATCAGACTATCAGAAATATTACAGAGTCACCACAGAGCAAGATGGAAGCACTGCCATTGATTTTACAAGTGGTGACTCTTCCTGGAATGGAGGAGGGATTCAGTTCTGCCTCGCTGACCAGGGTCAGTCTGAGCTCTGCATGGACTATTTTGTTTCCAGTGACGAGAATGCTAGGAGGAGGTGTTGGAGCATTGATTCAGAAGGAAGCAAAGATATCATTCTTGGCCTGGGAGAATCCCATCAACTCGAGCACAAGACACTACAGAAGAAAGTGCTCGTGTTCATTCCAGCCGGCTCTGTGACAGTAGTCTCAGGTTATAAAGCTCTGTCAAACTCAAGGTACGGGAGATACAAGGGAAACAGAGACTCAAATCACTTCTATGCCAGTCAGAAAGCAGCAGACCAACATATGATGGAATTCATGTTGAGTTACTATTACGAACTTTATGGTGAAGCAGGTGATGACATGTTCTTCCTCGGTCCACAGAGGAGTAATGTTCAAGGCTCTGATGGAAAAGACACGTACATCATCCCTGAAGATGGAGGAAACACAATTATTAACAACTACAATCCCTCCAAAGGCCTCGACACTCTTCACTTCAGTGCAGATTACAATCACATTTCTGTGTCTAAATCTGTCGCTGACCTTGTGTTGATGTATGAGGGCAGTCACACTGTGATCATAGAGGGATGGTTTTTAGGGGAAGCGTATCGTCACATGAACATGATGTCAGGAGACGGAGTCCTATTTGAGGTTTCCTCCTCCGTGGGTCCTTCTGTCCAGCTGGTGGCTCGAGGAATCAACAAATCAATGCTTAAGACACAAGGTCAAACTGTGGACACATCACAGCCACTTTTCAGAACAGTTATAAACATCTTTGGGTCTCCATACGATGACGTGCTCATTGGGAACGGACAGAGGAATCTGATGGATGGAGGAGGAGGTCGAGATCGTTTGGTTGGTGGTGAAGGAGAAGACATTTACATGGTGAAAGACCGACAACAATCCTCAGTCTTCATTGAAAATAACTCCATTGACACTAAAACAGACCTGGCCATAATAGAAGCAAATCTTCACACCTTCAGAGTCAAAGTTGAAGATGATAATGTTGTTCTGAATGCTCTCAACAACAACATCCATGTGACTTTACTGAACTGGTTCAGGTCACCAGCAGACAGACACTTGCTTGTTGTCACAAAGGACTTTATCACTTTCACAATCTCAGATAACAAAGCTGACTGCCAGCAGAGTGACCCGTTCATCAAGTGTATAAGAAGTCACAGAATTGACTACAGCAGCTCTCCATCTGCGCAGGCGATCGACCTTCAGGAGGACGAGGCTTTGAACCAGGTGACGGAGGTTCGAGGGTCAAAGTTCGATGATGTCATCAGAGGGAACAAAGAACACAACGTTCTCGTCCCAGGAAGCGGAAACGATTTCCTCCAGGGTCGAGGAGGAGAGGACTGGTACATTATCACACCAGGAGAAGGAGTCAAAACTATCAACAATAAATCACCAGATGGAGCCTTGGACATCCTCTTCCTGAAAGAACAGTACCAGAATATAACATGTTCCTGTGTGGGGCAGAGCATCATCATCTCAGTACACGGCAGACTGAATGTTATTCTACAGAACTGGTTTCATTCAAAGAGTTATCAGCACCTGCAGATTCAGACCAGTGATGGAGTCACAGCTGGACTGAAGCCCAACATCAGCAGCTGTGGAGATTCTTTAATGTCACCTTTAACTCTGGATTACAGGAACCAAACACCTGAACCACTTACAGAAGCAGTTGTAGTGTGGTGCTTCACATATGAGGGCAAAAATTCATTTGACAGAATGTTCTGTGGCTTTAAAGGCAAAGTAATGACGAGTGACTCAGCGATAGAAATGTACGGCTCCTCTGGTTTCGACATCATGGAGGGGAACAGAAACGAGAATCTGCTTGATCCTCACACTGGAGGCGGACTGATGTTCGGAGGAGAAGGAAAAGACAAGTACATAATCAAACATGGATATGGATGGGGCACCCGTCTCATGATTGATAACTTTGCAGAAGATCAGATTATTGATACCGTGTTGGTTGACATGGATTTCCTTGATGGCAGCCAAGTCACAGTCTCGTCATGTCCAGAAGATCTGATTGTGAAAATCACGACTAAAGGACAACATTTAGAATTCAGGCTGCTCAACTACTGTGAAGGTGCAAAACATCAGCACATAGAGTTTCAGAGCTCTGATGGAGTGAAATTTAAATTGAAAGAAGGAAACTCGTCTTCGTTTCACGTTGAAGCCTTCAAAGTGACTCTGAAACAGTCTCAGGCTGACTGCCGACTGGACCTCAACTCTCAGGGAAATCTGTCGACCGTTCTGACGGTACAGGGCTGCCCCTCCCAGTCCAACTACTTACTGGGTAACGCACGAGACAATGCTCTGATCGGTGGCTGGAAGGATGACGTCCTGGGGGGAGGCGGAGGAGACGACACACTGATGGGAGGGAACGGAGACGACGTGCTCATTGGTGACTTGGGAGACGACACTCTTTATGGCGAGGATGGAAATGACACGATGATGGGAGGCTCAGGCCAGGACGTCTTCCTTCCTGGACCAGGGGCGGATCTCGTGGATGGAGGTCCCGGCAGAGACACAGTCCTGTACCGAGGTGATCATCACACCGGTGAAGGGGTTTATGTTAACCTGCTGACCGGACAAGGCCGCTACGCTGATGCTGAGGGAGACGTGTTGAAGGATGTGGAGATGGTCGTTGGCACCGTGTACTCAGATATCCTGGTCTCTGGTTATGAAAGTTCACTTCTGAAAGGCTCAGACGGCGATGACATCTTGGTGTCCACAGGTGGTGACTACCTGGTCGGCGGGGATGGAAGTGACGTTTACATGTTGGCCTTCCACAACGGTTCAGTCACCATCAACAACTGTGCAAAGGACAACGCCACAGACATCTTGTACTTCAGTTCATGGTCACGACCAGAAATTAAACATCTGTCATCTGACAGAGTCGTTCTGACTTTTGATGGACAGAACCAAGCTAGTGTTAAAGTGACACTGGAGGACTGGACCAGCGATGATGATAAATGTGGTCACTTGAAGTTGGTTTTTGGATGGATGGTGGAGTCAGTGGACCAGCTGCTGAGACGTGCCAGAAGAACTCGTCTACTTGGAAAAAAATATCTAGACATGTAGAGAATCAGGTTTAATGGGACGACAACAAGCAGACAAATGTTCATGCTGTCAGTTTCCATGATGTGAAGTGATGTGATGTTTCGCTGCAGCTGAAAATAAAGACACAGCATCTGAATTCAGTTGTTTCATCTTCATTCATTTGGTTTGTTCACTTGTAGTTTATATGCTTTGGAAACTAGATGTTGGGAACATTTCGCTCACATTACAGCCTGGGTTCAGAGTCACAGCTTGGTTAAATATTTTCATCAGATACTCGGCCGCTGTCTGAGGCCAAAGAAATGTCTCTAAGAAACAATTACTGAGGTTACAATGTCTGGTAGTGAAATAATTTGTGCCTTTCACTGCCTGTGGGAAGAAACTGTTCTTCAGTCTGTTTGTTTAAGATCTATAGATCTATACCTCTTTCCAGAGGGCAGGGGGAGAACAGGTAATGTCTGGGGTGAGTGGGGTCCTTAACAATACAGCTGGCCTTCTTTAGAAGTCTAAATGTCTCAGAGAGGGTGGTGTCGACCTGATGACACGCTCTGCTGCCCTCTCCACCCGCTGCAGGTCCTTCCTGTCCTGTGCTGTGCAGCTGGAGAACCACGTGAAGCAGCAGGTCAGGAGGCTTTCTAGTGCTGACTGATAAGAGTTGGTCAGCAGGTGTTGAGGGAGGTGAGCGTGCTTGAGCTTCCCGAGTAAGTAAAGTCTGTGTGTCTCTGTGCGTTTGGATTTCAGGAAATCCAGAATCAGTTCCTTGGTTTTCGAGGTGTTTAAATCCAGGTTATTGCCTGAACACCATTCTGTCAGATGATGAATCTCCTCCCAGTAGGCTGACTCATTATTGGTTATCAGTCCTATGATGGTTGTGTCATCAGCATATTTGACGATGGTGTTGGGTGGGTGGATGGGGGAGCAGTCATGGATGAAGAGAGAGTAGAGGAGGGGGCTGAGGACACACCCTGTGGTGTGCCAGTGCTCAGGATGAGAGTGGATGGTGTGCGGCCTCCCATCCTGATGTTTTGTGGTCTGCTGCTGAGGAAGTCCAGTATCCAGGTGCACAGTGAACTGCCTAAGCCCGGGCTGCTCAGTTTGTAGATTAGTTTGTGAGGGATGACGGTGTTAAATGCTGAGCTGAAGTCCACAAAGAGCACTCTCACAAACGAGTTGGTCTGGTCCAGGTGTGTCAGGGCTGTGTGGAGTGCTGTGTTGACAGCATCTCTGTCGACCTGTTCGCTCAGTTAGCAAACTGGTGTTGGTCCTGGTCAGCAGGGATGGCAGATTTAATGTGACAGAAGATGAGTCTCTCAAAACATTTGGTGAATATGGAGGTAAGAGCGACTGAGCAATAGTCATTAAGGCAGTTCACTGTATTTTTCGTTGGGACTGGGATGATGGTGGCTGACTTTAGGCAGGTGAGAACTGCAGATTGTTGAAGCGAGAGGTTGAAGATGGTGGTGAAAACCTCCGGTAGTTGGTCTGCGCAGGTCTTGAGAATCCCGCCGGTGACCCCGTCTGGACCAGCTGCTTTCCTCGCGTTGACTCTACGCAGGGTGGATCTGACCTCATGT
The DNA here is from genome assembly GCF_900880675.1 of Sparus aurata. Classification (NCBI taxonomy): domain Eukaryota; kingdom Metazoa; phylum Chordata; class Actinopteri; order Spariformes; family Sparidae; genus Sparus; species Sparus aurata. Next base: position 37,156,380 of record NC_044191.1, on the reverse strand, counting down.
TGGTCCAGCTGAATGGCGTTGACCCTCCCTGGTAGAGCCGGATGTGTGTTAGCAGCAATCCAAGTTAATGTATATAAGGACAGCTGGCGTGTGTCCCTCCAGGTCTGTCTCCTCAGCAAAAACATCCCAGTCTGTGTCCTGGAAGCAGTCCTGCAGGGCTGAGGTGGCTTCCGCAGACCTTAGTTCAGCTGTCTTCATAGTTGGTCTTTGTCTACAGCTGAGAGTTTTATATTTTGGGATCAGAGACAGAGACAGATGGTCTGAGAGTCCCAGATGTGGCAGAGGGCTGGCTTTATATGTTTTGGAAATGTCGTGGTAGACCTGATCCAGAGTGTTACTGTCTCTTGTCCGGAAGTCCCCTGCCAGCTCCGCCTATCACAGTGCTGTCTGGGTGTGCTGACTGGAGTTGGCTAATGGAGAGGTGTAACCTGGAGTTACCTTGCGGTGGTATATAAACAGATGTGATAGTGACCGATGTGAACTTCCTGGGCAGGTAGAAAGGTCTGCACTGTAGTACGATGTACTCTATGTCCGGAGAGCAGTGAGTGTCTTTGATTGTGGCGTTTGTACACCAGCTGTTGTCCACATATATACAGAGTCCTCCTCCTCTGCGCACACCGGAGTTAGCGGTCCTGTCCGCTCAGCAGACGGCGCGATCGCAGCATCTGGGGTGTACTGGTCCAGCCAAGTCTCTGTTATCACCATCACACAGCGGTAGGGATGGGAACTTATAAGAATTTAACAATTCCGATTCCATTATTGATATCGCTTATCGATACGATTACTATTGATTCTCATTGGGTGAGGGAATAAGTACGAATTTGTTTGTTTGTATTAAAGGGACAGTGTGTAACAATTTAAGTAAGTTATTAACTGAAATCAACATCTTCGTTCATAAGTAAGTCCTTATTGGTGTACAATTACCTCTGACAACAATCTGACTTATCCTCCTGAGTGAAGAATTACCTATCTGAGTATACACAGCACGGGCAGCTCTATGGAGGGCGCCATGTCTCCGGTTTTAAAAAAACTATGGACTGCCAAGAGGGACACAAAGCACTACGTGGTTCTACGTAGTAAGGCTAAACGCGTTTTCGCTCAGAGCTAGCTTGACTGCGGAACTGAGAAGGAACCTCTAGTTTTATAGCCTTAATAACTAACTACATCTTTACCTCATTACTTGAATCAGTACAAATACTCGACGCTGTTGGAAAGAGTCCATACTTTCATAATGAGTTTCTTGTCCGTCAGGGCCACCGTAGCTTCCGGAACGTCTCCAACGTCTTCAGAACGGGAGGGGTGAGCAAAGGAGTGTTGCAGTGTAGAACCTCACAGCTAGATGGCGCTAAATACCTGATATATTACACACTGTCCCTTTAACTCCCTTTAATATCTGATCAGAAGACGCAGCACTGAGCTACTTCTCAAAGTAAAGAGCAGGGACTCATAGCCTAGAGCAGTGTTTCTCAACCAGTATGCCATGGCATGCTAGTGTAGAGCTTAGATCGGGCCCAAAAAATCAAGCCTGACACGAGCCCGGCCGGCCCGACACATTAATTGTAATGATGAGTTGTTGTCACGGCCCACGACCTGTTTAAAATGGGTCCACACCTCCGACTTTCCTCCAAACTTGCCCAAAGTTAATCCTCCTGTTTTTATTTTTTTCTTTACATCTTCAAGCTCCATGTTGCACTTCTGCTACACAACAGTGATGCCGGTACCGCGTTACTAATCTGACCACTTTTTTCAGTAACGAGTAATCTCAAAGGTTGAATTTCCAAACCAGTAATCAGATCAAAGTTACGTTTTCAAGTCACTGTGCGTTACTATTATTTTTGTAATTTTCACTTTCTTCTTGCGTCTCGGGGAGTGATGTCACGTGTGCCACAAGTCACGTTTTCATCATGAGGACAACTCAAGTGTTACACCGCGCAGCGACACAAACGACAATAATGAGGGAGGAGATGGGGTGGGAAATTTCGACCCGACCCGACCCGGCCCGGCCCCAGGTTCGGTTTCAGTTCGGGCAGAGAATCTAAACTCTACGCTACATTGTGCCTTGATAGATTATCAAGAGTGCCTTACCTGAGTAGCCCTGCTTCAGTGAACGGAGCAGCCAGAGCTGCTGCAGCCTCTGAGCCGGCCAGACTCAACATCAACATCATCTAAGCTTGACGGACAATGACAATGGAGATTATTTCATTGTGTAAAAGTTGACACAATGAGATGGCGCTCACATTAAGTAGACAGAGCCCGGTCTGCCTGGAGAGTTTAAAATAACCTTCGGCATTAATAACAGATGGCGTCCCGTTAGCTCCGCTGCTGCTTGTCTCACTCGCGTCGCTAAGTAGTATCAACACGTGACAGTCCCGAAAATGAAATGAACTGCTGTGTGGCCAAATGTTTCTGCATACTGGAGGTAGTTCCCCCTTTGATGAAATGGAAACTTTACAAGTGTTGCTAGTGACCGTATTGTCGTCTTTTTGTGTAAAATATATCCAAACTTTAGAGCGATTGAACCAAAACAACGCAGCGTGTGTGACGTCATGACACATTTGCAACTTGCAGGGCCCGATGAGCAGAATCGTTAAGCAGGCATGCTAATGATTCCAAGGAATCGACTCACTGGGCACCGGTTCTGAAGAAGAACTGGTTCTCGATTCCCGTCCCTACACAGAGGTTTAGCCAGTGTGAAGTAATCCGCAGTCGCAGCTCGTCCATTTTGTTGTTTAGCGACCAGGTGTTGGCGAGAACAGGTTTGGAATGGCCCGTTTATGGGGGTTAGCCTTTAGCTTAGCTTGTAGCCCCTCTTCTGCTTTCTGTGCTGCTGTCTCCTGCGCCGTCTTAGCTGGGGGGCGGTGAGCTCCGCGTATGGTGAGTCCCAGGAGGAACGGTCCTTATTGTAGAGATAATAATCTGCAGCCATTAGCAGATCGGCTCTGCTGTTATGTACATAAGCAGTCGCTAATTTACACGAAAAAACACACAAAAAGAAGACAACAAAAAGTGTTAATCAGAACTGGACGAGCACCAGCCGCCTCGTCTGGACACGCCGCCATCTTGGTATCTTGGAAATGACCCTGCACTCGTAATAAGAAAAGATAATCCTTTATTCTTCCATCAACAGGGAAATCTGCAGTGATATTAACAGTAAAAGGCTCAATTTAGATTCTATACTTTGCAGTTACTTCCTGTGGATTTCACATTAAGAGCGGTGATGAAAACTGAGTCTCCTGTTCCATAAATAAATGATGGATGAAAACTAACAGTCATCAGACAATGATGTAACAACAGGAAGTGAACCAAACACCTGAGGGCTTTTATTTTGAAGTGAAGCTGCTCTCAGGTCAGATTATCTCTGCAGGCTGATTCTCAGTATGACCTGAAGTGACTGTGAGCTGACATCAGCTCTGCAGGTGATCTCAGGTGAAGGTCTGACAGTCGATCAACATTTACTGAAGAGCAAATATTGGTTTTAGTGGGAGCAGCTGGATTGATCACGCTGCAGCAGAATGACTGGAGTCACGTAACAGCTGAGAACAGAACAAACTGTCTGATTAGTTTTTCTTCTTGGACAGTTAGAACAAGATTAATATTCATCAAACTTATCAGGAGCTTTAGAGTGCATTCAGCTCAGGAACATGAATTATGGCGCTGCAGACTGCTGACAACAGAACATGATGTCATATAACAGTCTGTGGTTTAAAGTCTCACTGTGCTTCACGACTTTCTTCTTTTAAAACACAAACAACTGATTCTCATTGAAACGAGTTGATTTTATTAGAAACACTGAAGATTCTTGAGCTTAAAACATGTAAACATAAAAACACATTATTTTGTTATTTTAATTTTTAGGACCTGATAACAAACATAAAAGAAGCAGATGTTCCACAGTCCAACAGCTGGACAGGTTTCACAAGCCGGTCCGTGTTGTCGGATCGATATTTGGCTCCACATCAACACAAACTTCAGATGTCGACTCATCTTCTCTGCTGTGGGTCGGAGTGGAGTCGCAGCAGAGGATTGTGGGTATTGTAGTCGGCAGTGTTGTAGCTATACCATGTCTTCTTTCAGAAAAGA